>NC_091125.1:110889120-111121620 GCF_040183065.1 Periplaneta americana | reverse complement strand
ACATATTCCGCGGCCGGCCGACTTCCTGCTTTCCCGACCGCAGCGTGGTAAGCCAGTTCTACAAAACATCCCAGCAGTTAGTTGCTTCTGAGAATTGCAGGAACGTGTGTGTGACTATTGCTTGTGTATTAAGCAATCGATTGAAATATGAAGTATACGGTTGTAATCTAGTTTCCTCGTTAAAATGAGAGCAATGTATATACGCACATGAGATTATCCCGTAAATATTACTATCTATCCATCTGCACGTAATGCAAATCGTGTATTAACTTTCTATAGTTACGCATGTATTGTGCACGCGTCTTTCCACTTTCATGTCAAAACACAACTGAATACAGTAACATGTTTTTAAATATTTTACAACCTCCATGGATTGCGAAAATTATGAACTCTTCCAAGTACTGTCTTCCTCCGACGAGTTTAGCACTGGGACCTGAGGTATTCCTGCCATCGGTGCGGGGGGGGGGGAGGGTTGCAGGTAGATTCTTTTGTTACTACAGCCAAGCTGAGCAGAGCGGAGTGGGAAGTATTAATCGTCCAACAACATGCAGTCTTCAGTTTGTAGTAGTGTGTGAATATTTCATACACATATTGTTTATCTAGGCCTATATGGTTTTGTTATTAATATATTAAATATATTGTTGCAATTTTTGCTCAAACACCTCCCTCATGTTAGCTATGTTAATATTATATGAATTACTCATATTAAATATTTCACCGTTACAAGTCATTTTTAAGGAAACATGCTGTGGAAAAGTTTTTGGTTTTATTCTATTGGAATTTTAGAATATGTGTGATTGGTATCGTGAAAAACAGTTTCCTATAATGTCATGCGAAAATCATTTGTTGGTGATATCTTAAAATACAAATCAAGTAGTTTTTACTTCTCAAGTGAGATCAGCAGTACAGTATATTTAAATTGATTACTTTACAAATTTAATTCAATTCTACTAATCACTAAATTGTATAGTATAATTCTCCTTTTCATTTATATTATTGTAGTTGCATTAAGATTTTTATTTTTATTTATTTTATTGTATTTGTATTTCTGGTGGTGTGATGGTCTTAACTTCACCTGAATAAACAAATAAATAAATAAATAAATAAATAAATAAATAATAAAATTTTTTACAATACTTTCCTTCTCTGAACACGGAAGTACGAATGGTTGTATCTCTATCTCGCGAAAAATACATTAGAAAACTAATAGGCATATGTTTTCAGTATGATTGCACTTCCTTCCAGGCTGCCGCTGTCACTGTCCCCTCCCACTCCAGTACCGCGCTAGACTAGTCAGAACCGCATTCTTCTCAGCACTAAACTCCTCAGAGGATGACAGTAGGTGATGTAGGTCCCTATATGTGGAGTCCCCTTGTGTATAGCAATGAAATCGTTCATTGTTGGGTTTATCGGATATGACGTAAAATATCCATGGCAACTGGAGTCGAATTTCAGTCTCACAAAATTCATTAATTTTCTTATTCGTGTATGTCGAATATAGACTTTGCACGTCAAGAAATATACAGGAAACGATAGAAATAATCTATTACAATTTAAACTGTAAAAAATAAAAAATGTTTAACATATTTGCTTCTTATTGTAGTCACGATTTTGTGATGATAATAATACAATTCTCTTACACACGTTTTCTATCTAGTTTCTATGCTGACGTTAGTCGATAAGGTAGAATCACTGTACATGAATAGACCATGTTTAACAGCACAAAACTCCTCACAAAAACAGGCCTCAGTCGGGATTCGAAAACGTGACTGAATCCCAGTGACTCCAGAAGAATGTTTTAGAACACAATATTCAAATGAAATATGTAAAATATTTCCAACCCCGGAATGGTGGGATATACGGCCAAAAATACTCTTCGCTGTTGAAATGGCACCATCCACTGTTGATGTGGTAATTCATTCCTTGCACCACCTCGTGTTCTCAGAGAGTTTACGCATCCTCGTGACAATGGTTAATTTGAAGCAACATGCAGCACCTGTCAACCAGCTTATCGGTTATGCGTCCATTCAGACAGGAAACATTCCCCTCCCAAATGAAAAGATAAAACTCTACGACTTGACGGCTCAACAACGGGGCATTTCCTCCATAATTTAAACACGAAACATTTAGTCCGATAGCCATAAAATTAAGCTGCATGGATTGGATACTTCAATTAAATTCATTAACGTCTGCCACCATTTTACACCAAACCTGTTCAGGCACGCCGGCTTGGCGCCCGGATGTGTTAACGCGTACAGGGAGGTTCGAAATCAACTTCCAATAATAAATTCTTGTAGCGTGTAAACTGGACGATGAATGAACCAACATGTACAAAAAAGAACTTCTTATTAAATGGATTTCCCCAGACTATTATGCAGAAAACATAGCAGAGAGAGAATAAGTTATCAATGTTAAAAGGTGACAGAAAACAAAACTGACACGATTGAAACAAAGTATTACATATGTGTGATCATATTTGGCGAACAAGAGAGGTGCTAATCCACTAATTCCCAGGAGTGTTAGAATGTATTTCTAGTAGCCTACAGTTAGGAAACAATAACTCATAGTGAAAGTGATATACTAAGCATTTTAATTCAAATTAATTATATAATAAGCTTTTCATTCAAATTCAACTGAATATAATAAATAAATTATCTAATGGATTGCTCTTTATAAATTCCTATTTATCATTTATATATATTTTACATGAATAAATTAGTAAATATTGGTTCGGACTTCACGCATAAGTGCCTCATAGAAGAAAAAACCATGCCACAAAAAATATAATAGAAAAAAATTATTAAAGGAAAGTTTTATAAATAATATACTCAAAGATTTCATTAATCTCATTAACATCTTCAATGTTATGCTCTAATAGTATACCCACGCTGGTAAAATTCAAATTATTAATATAAATATTCAAAATTATACACTGCATACTACCAGTCTTTAGCTATACTAAGATAAAGTTAGTTCTGTTTCAAAAAATTGCAAGGAGTATGCATACACAAGTGGCAAAAAGTAGATCAGTGATCAGTTATTTCCAGAAGGGAAAATCTGTCAAGAAAACAGCCGAAATCACCGAGAAAAGTCACGACCTCATCCGGATATTATCGAAAGTTATATAAAAGAAAACAAGCTCATTAGTATAGTAAGGAAAAGTTTCGTAACATTACAGCGAGGGACGAAGGATGTATTGCCAGATGAATCTCTGAAAATGCCAAATTAAGTGGGACAAATTGACCACAGAAATATTAGTAGTTGCATAATAATAATTTGTGCCGATACTGTTCGAATAGCAATATAAAACACAATTTACATGAAGAAGTGGTTAGAAAGAACCCCTACATCAACAGAAAAATTTAAACAAATCGAATTAAATTTTCAGAAAATAATTTACAAAATAATACTTAATTCTGCAGAAGAGTTTTGTTTGCTGATAAATGCAAATGGATGTAGTTTTGTGTGACGAAAACCTGGCGAAGAGCGTAAAAAAAAAAAAAAAAAAAACTCTCCGTCCAACTTCCAAGGCGATGTGTTGAGGATGACAAATCTGGTGTATGAGAAAGTTCAATTTATTGAATGTAATTTATAGTGAAGAAATAAGATTACTTAAAAATCTTTGTAGCCAATAGTGCAGAACAACATATCTAAATATATATATATATATATATATATATATATATATATATATATATATATATATATATATATATATTTTGAACAAGACAATGGCCCGAAAGATTCACTAAAAAGGTGATTCTACGACCCAAAAGCAATGAAACGCACAACTTAATCACTAAACTTAATATCATCGAAAATTATTAAATTGGAAAAAGAAATTCGAAAACACTCAATTTCTAAAGACTCGTTAGCTTTAAGAGAAGACTGAAAAAAAAAAATAGCACCGAACACACAAACACACACAAATGCTCTTTTTTTTTAAGAAGAATTAATTCCAACAGATCAAAAGAAGTTGTACCAAATAAGGGATTCGAAATAAGGTGCTAATGTGTATGTAGACCTACGGAAATATAAATGTCTAGCTTTCCTTGTTTAAATACAGAGTTGTATTATTTTCATTGTAACATACTTACTTATGTCTTTTAATGAACCCGAGGTTCATTGCCGCCTTCACATAAGCCCGCCATCGGTCCCAATCCTGAGCAAGATTAATCCAGTCTTTACCATCATATCCCACTTCCCTTAAATCTACTGTAACATTATTTTTTTAAATGCTAATTATCTCCTTATTACCTTGATTTCTAATTATATTTTATTCCACGGGTAAAATAAGTTCGCTCCATCAGTTATGAGACAAGGACTTTGAAATCTATTCGACATGAGACACAACAACACATTTTTAACAGTCGTTAAGTTTGTGATTTCTTTTCCCTAATGAACGAAAAACAAAATAAGAGATCCTATGTCATTACGAGAAGTTCTAGTTTCTTTTACAATTTTATGTACAGACCTGCAAACAAAATTTGGGCCACCAATTTTACAGAGTTCCAGATACAACGCAATACGCATGTGCAGTAAACAAGAGCGCCTAAATGTCTGCTACTTGTGGACAGTCTTGCGAAGCTTGTTGCCTACATAGAGGAGGAATGCTACCAAGACTCGCCCATTTTTATACCATGTGAGCAAATGCTGTGCGCTCCTGATACTTTGCAACGTTGACAGCAGAAGAGCACGTGTTGAAGATTAAGTCTAAAATGCCGGGATATTTTACATAAATTTCTTGTGTTCGTATGTGTAATATTTAGTGCACATGTGAACACTATTTCAAGATAAAAAAGCAAAAAGGCACTGGCTATCGTAAAACAAAACAGAATGACTTACTGTATGTTCACTGGCTAAGACAGTCTACTGTTACGGCGCATCCAGATTAGAGTGACATTTATTGGCACGGATATGCCTTCCTGACTGTTCAAAGAAGACAAGAAAACATAAAAAATGGCTGAAGACACGAAATCACCAAGAGTACACTTACTTACTTACTGGTTTTTAAGGAACCCGGAGGTTCATTGCCGCCCTCACATAAGCCCGCCATCGGTCCCTATCCTGAGCAAGATTAATCCAGTCTCTATCATCTATCCCACCTCCCTCAAACCCATTTTTATATGATCTTCCCATTTACGTCTCGGCCTCCCCAAAGGTCTTTTTCCCTCCGGCCTCCCAACTAACACTCTATATGCATTCCTGGATTCGCCCATACGTGCTACATGCCCTGCCCATCTCAAACGTCTGGATTTTATGTTCCTAATTACGTCAGGTGAAGAATACACTGCGTGCAGTTCTCCATTCTCCTGTACCTTCATCCCTCTTAGCCCCAAATATTTTCCTAAGCACCTTATTCTCAAACACCCTAAACCTATGTTCCTCTCTCAAAGTAAGAGTCCAAGTCACTAATAGTATGAGAGAACATAATATAAATGACATCCACGTGTCTATCGATGCCTACATTTTCCAGAAAGCAAGGTGCCATCTTTGAATCTCTCTACGTCTCAATGGCGTCGTGAATGTCTTATACGACACAGAACAGAGTCTTAGTTATCTATACACAGGTGTTGAAAGCTTTAATAACCTCAACTGCATGAAACTTCTCCATCAAGGGGAGTTATGTGCAATAAAAGATAATGCATGTTTAGCTCTACCATTCATTATACACCATATGCTTCAATTACGTATTTATTAATAAACATTTCGGATTAGAGAAAACATTGGAATAGCTCCGTCGATACACCGGCTGAACTCGGATTGAATGGGTGTAGGTTGGATCCCGGGCGAATGTATGCGATTTACTACGCCATTACTTCTAGAATTGTTTAGGAGCAACTCTACCCCTGCAAAATGAGTACCAAGCTCTTATCCCGGTGATAAAACGGCCGAAGCGTGAGAACCTCTTACATCCTATTGCCGAGGTTATGAAGGGCTCTCTACCTTCCTATTCCACCCCGAATTTTTATGGTGTATATGCGAGACATTTCGACATCAACAGAAGAATGGCTCAAGTTCTCCGCAATGTTGGCAACAACATAATTATCATCTTGTCTTCGGCACAGAATCTGTACCATTGTTGCTTCCAAGTTTGTTCTGAACTACAAATTATCCATTTTTCTCTGCTACAAACAAGTTGATTACAAAATTAAAACCGTTATATACTCTTGGGACCGCGTATATTGCCACACCATTATTAGTTGTACTTCACGAACTACATTATACGATATATTATTACTATACCTATAATTCCACGTATTGTGGGTCCCTACCACCACGGCATGGCGCGTCCTCAAGTTGCGGATAGAGGAGACGGCCTCCAGATATGCAGGGTAGCTGCGAATACATTGAATAAGCAGTCGTGGACAGCCGATAAGGGGTGGTCCTTCAGCTTGGGGGATGGACGAAGGGCTAACAACCCATCATCGTAAAATACAGCTTGTTACGAAACCACACAATAAGATCTTTGGGGAGGCCGAGACGTAGATGGGAGGTTAATATTAAAATGGATTTGAGGGAGGTGGAATATGATGAGACTGAATTAATCTTGCACAGGATAGGGACCGATGGCGGGCTTATGCTATGGCGGCAATGAACCTCCGGGTTCCTTAAAAGCCATAAGTTAGTAAATAAATAAGTATACCGATAATTAAATCCTCAAGAGAAGAGACAAGACCACTGATTGCTTTGTATACCCTCGACGAGGACAATTCTTCCATTCTGGAGAATTTAAGCTATCCATGCGATGTAGAAACGTTTGCCATTAAGACTCTCAAGTTCCATAGTCTTATAATTAATTCCTACACAAATGATACCTGCAATCAGAATATATTAAAATGACAATTTCAAGAATATAATTACTTTATATACACTCCGCCAAAGGAAATGGAATGATGCCCGCTGTAATCTCGGTAAGAAACTTCTCCACCTTTGAAAGATGTGGAGTAGGAGACCACCAGAAAATGAAACAGATGTAGAGAAAAACAAGGAGACACTTCTATTACGACAGCTGTATTGAAATATTGCATATTGACCATCCATATCCCCTTTTTGCAAATCCAAAGTATCCAATGAATATGACAATAGACAGGCAGGCTGCACACAAAATACAAAACAATTCACCCCGCTAACACACATGCTGAGCGGGCGAAATGCTTTAGGTCGTCGAACTTTACAGTGCCAGTACACTATACCAAACAAGTATCACGGGTATCCTACAGGCTACGTTAACAATGTATAAAATATAAAAGTAGGAGCAATGATGATGATGAAGATAATAATAAAGAATTATTATTATTATTATTATTATTATTATTATTATTATTATTATTATTGTAAGATATGTAAATTGCGCTAGTAAACTGTAATGGCCTAAAGAAGTAGAAATTATCTTCCATTTCTTCTGATATCAGTATGAATCATTATTCGAAACGTCAGATTTTATATTATTATTATTATTATTATTATTATTATTATTATTGTAAGATATGTAAATTGCGCTAGTAAACTGTAATGGCCTAAAAAGTAGAAATTATCTTCCATTTCTTTTGATATCAGTACGAACCAATATCTAAAACGTCAGATTTTTATAATATTATTATTAGACTATTATTATCATTATTATTATTATTATTATTATTATTATTATTATTATTGTAATATATGTAAATTGCGCTAGTAAACTGTAATGGCCTAAAAAAGTAGAACTTACCTTCCATTTCTTCTGAATCTGATATCAGTACGAACCAATATTCGAAACGTCAGATTTTTATATTATTATTATTATTATTATTATTATTATTATTATTATTATTATTATTATTGTAAGATACGTAAATTGCGCTAGTAAACTGTAATGGTCTAAAAAAGTATAAATTATCTTCCATTTCTTCTGATATCAGTACGAACCAATATTCGAAACGTCAGATTTTTATATTATTATTTGCTATAGGCCTATTTCTAGTTACGGAATATGTATTCTCTACCGGTACTTATAAAATGTTCCACACATCTTATCTGAAATTACTTTAGCCAAAATTAATTTGCAGTGTTTCATGACGCTGAGCAATTCCGGCGGAGAACGTTCTTTACTTTGCAGGTGTTGGAATAAGGGGTCCGATCTGAGAACGGGCCGAAGAAGAATGCGACCCTTCACTGCGCAGCCAATCCTCTTTCACGCATTACAATAGCAGATGGGCTTATACAAAGCTTTCAAACTACGGGATATGGTCAGGATCTTTTGTCTTCTCGTCAGCTGCTGGGGCACGTTTACTGGACGCCACCACAAGTCCCAAACTTCTTCAACACTGCTTTATAAAAATTTTACTATTCATCTGTTAAGTAAATGCTCATACAGCACAGAAGAGAATTCTCCCACGATGGTGTTTTATTTAAGCCACAAAAACTTCACGAAAGCATCTGCATTGCCATTAAATTTAATCACATGAACGCTCAAAGTATAAAATATTCATAACTTTTTTGTTCTTTAGCTAAAATACAACTTCCTACTAAAGAGATTACAAAGACTAGAAGTATTACCATAGAACACGGATTCGGATAAAATTTTGATAATGACAATCGGGTTACAGGAAGAGTATTTGTGTACCCATTGCGAAGGCACAATATCGGGCCCACTCTGACAATTAACTAAATGAATTTCCCTTTTTTAAAATGCTTTTGGTTATACTCGGAGGTCATATTTAAAACCCTTCGAAACACATCCACTTTAATGCTCGCCGACAACACAAAGATTTTTTTGGAATATGGTGGAATGATAACTGGGGAAAAAAAGTGAACGCTCCGAGAAAATCTCATTCATCATCGTCTTTGTCCACTACAAATTATATTGGAAACATCGTGATTTGAATCACTGTCTAAGCGTCCGCAGACATGCCCAGCCGGGACAACTCTAGCCTTCAAACGAGGTGCGACAGTAACGTAAAATATCTTTTATGCGTGCGCCTGCATGGTATTCTGAAATTCTACGTCATAGTTGCACCTCGTTTGAAAGCTAGATCTGCCCGGCTGGGCATGCTAAGACTTGGAAATTCGTTTGGCTAACGCTGCGTAAATCAACATGAACTGTGTGTTGCAATTTCAAATCTCATCTGAACCATATAAAATAAAGTAATAATGTAGTAACATTTATTTTTATGGTATCCTAAAGTTTTCACTTCCATTGTCACAAAACATGCTTTTTACTCTTTATCAAACTACAGTAGAGCATCGATTATCCGAATACCGATCAACCGAAAGCGTTCCAGTCGGCAAATTTGAATTTGCGAGCGCGCCATGTAGAAGTTTCGCTAGCGCTGTTTGCGAGATTTAGAGGCAAAAAAAAAAAAGCCTCACCTCTGAAGCAAAAAAAAAAAAGGTTTGGACTTCTTTTCTTAAACTGTAGGCCTACTTTAATGGCCGTTTTAAACTTGTCAAACTAGGCTAGTCAGTTTTCTGTATTATTTGTAAGACGTGTGATACAAAAGATATACTGTATGTACAGTTTTGTGTTTAATATCAGTGTTTCTTTGTTTCATACTGTTCCTATGACACTGGTACAATTTTTTTTTGTTTTCGTAAATAATCAGTTATCCGAAAAATCAGTTATCCGAACACACCCCGCCCACAATTGTTTCGGATAATCGATGCTCTACTGTATTGCCTTTACTACACGAAACAAAACTTGCAATGCTCCTAATCCTAAATCTCTATTCCAAGTACCTTCGACCAAATGTAAAGAAAATGATTTACAGACCTCACAGTAACTATACATACACCATTTATACCAAGGATTCGAACCCTGGAAAACAAAGAGTACTGGAGCGTTATACTAGAGCCGGAAAAAAAGAGAAGAATGAAGCTATTTATCTTTGCGCCATTCCAACCCATGTTCTCAAGAGCATTGTCGAAGGATTCCATCATAAATTACTCAAAAACACAGATTTAATACATAGAGTACACAGAACACAACCACACTCTAACTGTAAGGAATCTCAAATAAGTAGCGGCCAGAAACAAATTTGTCACTCATTATTGTTTATGTCCATGTCCATAGTACTTTGACGGAGAGGGGGAAAGTGCAAAAAGTGCTATGTAAGATCTGCCAATGTTCTTTTATCTGGACTACAACGACTAATTTACTTTTCTACTAGGAAATCAAGTAACAACATTAAACAAATTTCAAACCACTGATGTTCAAATGTTTTTATTAATGTGTCTCTTAGTGGACAATTGTGTAAGCCACGGTAAAACTACCTTACTAAACAACGAATCTAAACCTGCACAGTATAATACAGTCCCATTAGCTGAACTAATGAAGCTTCAGCAAAGGCTCCTGTTGTCAGAGCTACTAACTGATTGCAGGTAGTACCTAGATGACCAGTCGAGCAAATTCACACAATAGGTATGAACGCTAACGTATTCATCCCAGAACCAAAAACCAAGCAAAGTTATCTGTCCAGTGGTGCAAACATAACACTGATGAGCACCTGAAAAAGCCAACCCATTTTCACATTCGCTCTATGTTGCCACCAGTGGTGCAACGTGACGATGACACGAAGTCATCTGTACCCAAAGTTAACAGGGTATTTCGAAAAAAAAAATCACCACAATTTCACCTGAAATCCCCAAAATTCGAACCTGTTTCTCTGGCGTGTAAACTCGACGTAGCGTATCCTACACAAAATCAGATTCACTGTCCATATTGTGGAGAATAAAAACGGGAAGCCATAGAGGTGAAATGGGAACTACAGTACCCCAAAACAGCCGCGTCGTGAAAGCCCATTAACATGGACAAAAACCGGTTAAGATGGAGCAATGGCTGTGCTTTTGTGGCTGTGGGATTTAGTGACTTAACGTCAAAGAGAGTTCTATAAGAAAGAATATGTTAAATATAGTTTCTAAATCCATATGTACATTTCCGAGTTAAGGTTGTACAATACCTTTAACGTCGGCAATATCACATACTAACGTGTAAAAGGGCACAGAAATCAATAACTGAAATAGGTACAATTGATATTTACTAGTAACTCTAACACTGCGCACTCGAGCGCATTTCTCTCTTATTTTTATTGCTTTATTAAAGACCTTATAATATCAAATAGGTACCTAAAAAAAATACATACAGTATTTGCAACTGCTTTACTTCACCAAATCGATTAAAAATTCTGGGCAATAAAGAGTGACAATATTAAATACAATAAATGTCGGTTCTTTCACGTTTACTAGAGTTTGAAGTTCCAAAGCACAGGTCCTACCTAACCTATAACATAGAGATGGTCGTTCTTCTGCTGGGTTGACCAGACAATCATGAACAAGGGTCCTTCCTAGTGTCGCTCTACATCTTGGGTAAACGCTCTAACTTTGTACTACTCACTGGCGTAACAAGATCAATGAAGATTAAAAAAATGTATATATCCAAAGATAGATCGATAATAATAATAATAATAATAATAATAATAATAATAATAATAATAAATTGGAGAATGCTGCGTTTGTAGTGAAAGGCCTGCCCATGGGCAGAAGACTTATGAAATATAGTAATAATAATAATAATAATAATAATAATAATAATAATAATAATAAAGGTAAAGGTATCCCCGTAACATGCCATGAAGGCACTTGGGGGGGCATGGAGGTAGAGCCCCATGCTTTCCATGACCTCGGCACTAGAATGAGGTGGTGTGGTCGGCACCACGCTCTGACCGCCTTTTACCCCCGGGAAAGACCCGGTACTCAATTTTATAGGAGGCTGAGTGAACCTCGGGGCCGTTCTAAAAATAATAATAATAATAATAATAATAATAATAATAATAATAATAATAATAATAATGTAAATTCAATATGAACAGAACAGTACAATAATAAAAGAAAATCAAGGAAATGACGAACACATATACAAGGAATGAATGATACAAGGCCTTCAAAGAAAGTTATAAAATAATTAGCTGAACACTGGAAACAAGGGAGACCATGGAAATAAATTTTGACATACTAATTTTTAACGTATCAAAACTTCGTACTTTTACAATCAACGCCTAAAATACATCAAATCTGACACTGCAGACCTTCCGACACAGATGTTTAAATCATACCTATGGCCAAGATTACGAAACGAACTTTCAGATCTAATTCTGGAAAGAGGAACAGAAAGGAAATAGTGCTTTTGCACTATGCTACGACTAGTTTCTGATTTATTTTCTACAGCTGTGTCAATTCCCTTCGAAAGGATTTAGTTAAGCATTTTTTGTTTGGTTGATTAACGACAGTGTATAAACTACTAGTTTATTTAGCGTTGATGGAATTGACAGCATGATGAGACCGAGGATTTGCTATGGATTACCTGACATTCGCCTTAAAGTTGGAGAAAACCTTGGAAAAAACCGAGCTAGGTAATCATTCCATGTGGGAATCGAAACCACTCCTGAGCTACGCTGGTGGCTAAGAATCTCTCTTCCACTGGAACATTTTCGAAATCATGATTCAGTTTTAATCACTGGGATGTCTCCCTAAAATTAATCCAAGCACGTTCCGAACATTTTACGTGATGTGCAATGGATCACGCCGAAAAAAAAAAACATCTAGCCGGGATGACACCTGCCAGAACAAAACGACGAACGCTCACGCCGCAACAAGTCAATCTAATATCATTACAGATCACTGGCTCTTCGATATTTCATCCTTCCTTTCCCTGTTTAACACTAAAGAAAGTTGACGCGACCGTTAGAACCTATTGTGGAAAAGCAAGATCTGGGGATGAAGAAGATTGTAAAAGTCAATATGATTTTATCTTCGAGACTTCTTCAAACATTTATACGTCAACACTTCGTGGACAGACTGATACAGCTTGTCATGATATAAGGAAAATACTAAACACATTATTCTACAATAACAATTATACCTATAACAGATATAATATTTTTCCAAAATGTATCAGTTTCAATTCTCGGTTTTTAAGAAAGCCATGTGCAAAAATGATTTTCTCTCACAAATTAAAATTAAACCAAGCAGCTACCACAATTTACGAACGTTTCCTTACCAATTCCCTATATTTATTTATCCGACGCATTCGAAAGCATAGTTAAATTTAAAAAAAAAGAAAAAAAAAGATAAAAGAAAGAAAGAAAAGAAAAGAAAAAAATGCGCCGCTATAGAAAATTTTACTTCGGTCACGTGTTCGATTCTCTCCACTAAATAGAGTCACTTATTGAAGGAAGGTAGGGATGATCATGTAAAAAAGCATGTTTCCTTAAACATAATGACAATACTGAGATTAAAACTACTACAGTCCTTCAGAGCCCTTATTCCAAAATCAAGTAATTGTATATAAACATCTCTTACAACAGTAATAATAATAATAATAATAATAATAATAATAATAATAATAATAATAATAATAATAGTAAAGAAGCATCTTCTGTGGATCTCTGGAAAAAGAACTTAAGGAAGAAACTAGTGAAGTGCTTTGTATGGAGTGTGGCATTGTATGGCGCAGAAATATAGACATTATGTCGAAGTGAAAAGAAGTGAATAGAAGCATTTGAAATGGATATGGAGAAGAATGGAACGTATGAAGTGGACAGATAGAATAAGAAATGAAGCTGTGTTGGAAAGAGTGGGCGAAGAAAGAACGATGCTGAAACTGATGAGGAAGAATGGTGAACGGGAGAACAGTTTGGGGCAGAAGATGTCAAATGATAGACGAGTACACAAAGAAGAAGGCAGAAAATAGGAAATATTGGAGAAAGCTGGGTTTGAATTGAAAGATCTGCCCTTGGGCAGAACACTAAATGAATGAATGAATGAAATTAATAATAATAGTTTATTTGTTTAATATATTAAAGTGTTAGTCAAGAACTTCACCAAAGACACAAGCACAAGAAATACATAACAGGAAATAATTTAAGCATTTAGTCTTTAAAAATAGGCCTATATGTAATTTTATACTCAAGATATCCTTAATAAAGGTTCATTATTATAATTTATTCTTCTTCTTCTGCCTTCTCCAGTAGTGGGTTTTTTTTCTCCCGTTCCGAAACCAAAGGTCATAATAACAATAGTACAAATTTGTGGTTTTGACACATCTGAGTATCAGGAAAAAAGATTTAGAAATTCTGGCATAAAAAGTTCATGACGTCTCATGAAAATATTAGTTTAGTTTTCCTTTGAAAACACTGAAGAGGAAGTGAACATTTATAATATGACATTGAGAATACAATATTGTAACAGACTAAAATAATGATGACGATGATTATGTGCTCGATAGTGGATAAGCAAAGAATTTAAATTAAATTTAAATGTAATTCTTCATTAATATAGAGAATATCTGAGAAACTGTTTAATTTAGCATATTTATGACAGTATCACCTCGACAAGTAAGGCAAACGACACTATATTTCGCTGTTTCTTGCAACAACCAAAGCGAAATACTGATCAAGTATTAGAAAAGTGTTGTTTAGCCAATGTATACTCCGAAAAGGGACGTTCACTTGTTTTATCCAAATGTCCTCATGTAAACCCAAAGAAATGTTCTGGGGAATTCACAAAGGAACAAAACAAGAAGCTCACCAACACGGTAACACACAATTTGTAGAACACGTTGCCCAAGATATGCCTCATTACCCCTATAAAAAATCGCTGGAAGCGTTGGTCTGCGAAACGTTTACAGCGAGTGACGGAATTCTAATTATATTTCGGTGGCTTAATGGCACATCACTGTGTTCTGCGTAGTAGGCAAAAGCACAAATTTGCCATAACATATTCTCGTGACTAAAAGATAAAGAACGCACGAATCTGATTACGATTACCACAATTTCACAACTCCACATATTACTCTCATTGCACAACATATAGGCCTACATATTAATTAATTTCTACCGATTTTACTAACAACCGACAATTCTTAACAGCGGACACTTTTTAATTCCCCAATGGTAATCTTTATTGGGCAGTTTCACACAAGGTTCTGGTCTCTCTGGTATCGAAATAAAAAAGTACTTGATACGTTATACATTCCCTACACTTTTTATTTATCTATGAAAGACTCACCAATATTTATGAGTCAATTAGCGTAGGAAGTAGGAACATGAAATATATCAATCTGAAACCTCACGAGGAAACTATTACTGAGCTTACGTCGAAACCTACCTTCAGATCTCCACAGCACATAGACAAATATACTATAGAGTAGAATTAACTGCCCATATTAACTGTAAGGATATGGGAACTTACTTGAAATGTTGCATTCACAAACAAAGGCAGAGGGTGAAGAGGGTAGAGTTGAACTGTCACGTAAGCAAATCGCGCACTCAACGCACTGCGCCAGCTAAGTGAGTTCTATCTACTCAGGCCGGAGGTTACTCAACTTTTTTGGATACACTTTTATGCAAGGAAAGGAGCATCTTCTGCAGACCTCTGGAAAAAGAACTAAGGAAGAGACTAATGAAGTGCTTTGTGTGGAGTGTGGCATTGTATAGGGCAGAAACATAGATATTACGACGAAATAAAGAGGCTACACGCATTTGAAATGTGGACAAGGAGAAGAATGGACCGTGTGAAATGGACAGACAATAAAAAATTAAGCTGTACTGGAAAGGGTGGGCGAAGAAATAATAATGTGAAGCCGATCAGAAAGAGAAAAGGAAATTGGCAGGATCACTGATTAAGGAAAAAAGATCTACTAAAGAGTGCACTGGAAGGAATGGTGAACAGGAAAAAAGTTCGTGACAGAAGAAGATATCAGATGACAGACAACATTAAGATATGCAGATCGTATGCTGAGGCTAAGAGAAAGGCGGAAAATAGGGAAAACGCCAAATTTTACGTTTGCAGTTAAAGACAGACATTGAGCAGAACACTATGAATGAATCTTTTATCCAAGATTTAATTTCAGAACCTATAGTTAGCGTGAGCGGTCAATTTTTGAGGAATGACATCCATATAAGCTCATTAACATTTCCCAGTTAAAAATAAAGCTAATTGAGTTTGGCAAAATCGGTTCCAATGATTTCCCTCTAATTTTACACTGTATAGGCTTATCCAGAGAAGTATGCTTAAATACGGTGCTAGGAGTATCGTCATAGTACAACTGCGCATGTTGTTGTTGTTTTTTTTTTTTAGTGTTTATTTCCTTCCTTAGCCCAAGAGATCCGCAAGCGCCAGGATTGACGTACAAGCATACTTACACAATTTCCTGCTTATTGCGCTGGTTAATACTCAAAACAGAAAGGAATAGACTATGCAAGAAGCTGAGTTGTCTTAATGTCATAGCATGCAGCACTCTGTACAATCAATCTCTACACAATTCTTTAGAACAAAATGTTCGTAAAATGGCTTTGTCTGTTTCAAAGCCAACACACACTTCCAAATTATTTCATCTCGTTTAATTCAAAACTTTTGTAAACTTTCATTTTCAGAAGCCGCCGAATACGGTATATGCAACAGCTGCTTTAACGGTGAGAATTCAAATTCCATTCAGGGCCCTACGTGATGTCCTATGCTGTTTTAGATGGAGGAAAAGCATCGTGTTGACCTTACGCCACGTGTTCCACCATGTCACTCGAAAAAAGATATATACATAAAGCCCAAACTCCTTTAAACACTGCAAGCACCATGAAATAAGACACACCATAATTTGTGTTTTCCCTTAAATATGTTAGTGGATGGTCATAACGTGTATCGACAAAAGGTTCATTAACAACACGAAATGTATGCAAACAGAATGAGTTTCATAATAAATTCGTTTAAATACGTAATGTATTTACCGATATCAAAACTTACATAAGAAAGAGGATGACTCTCAAAACATTAGAATATCAAGATGAAGCGAACACACCTGCCCTCAAAGCCGAATGGACGTTCTTATGAATACTGGTTTCTGCGTAAGAGTAGACCATCTCACGACATCATTATCTAACAACCGTATTCACTATACAACGGAATTCGATGACCCTTCAAACGAAGAATACAAACAGTGGGCAATTAATGCTTCCTAAGCGATCTCTCCCCTAACAAGTTAATACCATGTAATAGTAAAATGAATCACAAGTCTGTTTACAAGAGGCATAAATTGGACTTTTCCATTGCTGGTAATGAAAAAGGAAGTCACAACTCTCCAAAGACTAGTTCTATAAAAATGGATTGAGAAGGAGTTTTAGGCTGGTATTACACTATCAAAGTTCTTTGATAAAGATATTTTATCAAAATATATGACAATGTAGGCCTAATGGATTTTCTTTTATAAAAGTTTCTTTGATAAAATGTAAGCCCATCTTATTAACTTTCATAAAAGATCTGCCTAGCTTGAAACCAATATGGTGGGGGCTATTCTGAGAGTTTTGGCAACCAGAAAATCCCGCTACAATCCGGAATTGAACCCAGGACCTCCCAGTCCACAGCCAGTTCTACCAACTGAGCTACTCGGCCGCTTTTAACGTAGAGAGAATATTAAAATTTGCGTTAATGGAGCAATAATGAAACGAAAATAAAATAATATATGTGAAAACCTTCCCCAGTGCTACTTTATCCACCACGCCTACAAACTTGTTGGTAATCTAACTCTTTCGTAAGAAACTATCGGGTTGCAGAACTAAGGCTCGGTCTTAGCTTGTTCACTAGTGGAAATATGTTTTCGAGTAGCGATGTTAATGAGTGGAAGTAATATGGTCTTTCAAAAGTAAGAGGTAAATTTAATTTTCTTTATTTTCTATAAAAAAATAACAATTCTGGCGCCGGCATATTACACAAGAAATGAGACTTTTTTGCCACAACTTCATCGTAGATGTTGTACGTGTCCATCAGTTTGTTTTTGTACTAGTCACAGTCTCTCTTTAATGCTGTATAGCCTACAGTAACTCTGAAGGTGCGTTCTGGAAAATCTGCCACAGTTTTTGTGATGGCGTCAAACTCATCAATAACCGTTGTAGGTTTGTTCATCAAGAACAGTCTTTCCTTCAAATTGCCCCACAACCAATAATCTGCTGGGTTAATATCTGGGGATCTTGCGGGACAAGTTACAGGAAATTGTCTACTGATAACACGACCACCAGGACAATCAGAAAGAAACAAACTCGCCATAGTGATGCGAAAAACCCCATTTCTTGTATAACAAGCCAGGATCAGAATGTTTAAGGTTGTGTAGAAAATGAAGAAAATATGAGCAAGTAAAGTTTACCTCTTACTTTGGAAAGCTCCGATTACGAATAGCTATAAAGAATTATCTACAAGAGAGTGAACGAATATTTTCTACTGCCTGCAACATGTGAGTGACAAATGAGACCAGCTCGTTCCCAAGAAGTTAATTTATTAGCACAGATTAACAAGATGGATAGCGACTGATATCACTGCACAGTGCACACCTGCAAACTCATTGAGACACATGAAAGCGACGTGGCACACTCGCTGTGGACCGTTGGCATACACAATTATCCATTCATAAAGCAACGCCATGTTCTGAACGATGAAGCACGTTCCAACTTGAAAATTCCACACGTCAGCAACGGCATCACTGCACAACGGACACTAGCGAGACCTTTGCACTGTTCCTTTCCTTGTTCGAAGCAAAACAGATGGAATCTGCTCCGAGTTGTGCATTACAGCAGAACTAACCACGTGTACACGACCGGCTTGATTCCACTGTAGTTTATTTTGAGACTGAAAGTAGGTTTCCTGCACGTCTGTAGGAAAGACATTCGGTCCAACCACAACACTCTTGACCCCCAGCCAATCTGACACACAACATGGCGAGGAAGAAGGGGTACTACATACAAAACGACAAACCTAGACCGCATGGCACCATTTAGCTGTTTTTTCATATGTTATACAATTTTAGGAGCTTAAAACCGAGATACAAAATGCCATTACTTGTTTTTCTACACATTTTATTCGATTATTTAACAAAACTGTGCCAAAAGCTGAGACATTTAGGAAAGATCACATTGACAGGATGGAATATCGTAGATGACCTAAACAAATGCTACATTACCGACTAGCTGGTAAATGCTCACAGGGACGTCCCTTGAAGCGATGGTATGAATCTAGATCACTAGGTTCAATGTTTGCCAGGATGATGACAAGGAATTATTAATCACATTTGTAGCTCTTTCTTTTTATTAGAATCACTGTTTCAACTGTGAATCACAAGGTATAAAAGAGAGAGTGCTTATTTACCGCACCAAGTGCTCGGCTTCTTCTCATTAAGGACAGTCCCTTGTTATCTCATGTAAAATAATGGTAAAAATAGTCTGTCAAGTAGTCATAAATATAATACTATTTATCAGAGTTGTTTCATTTTTTTTTAGTTATGTGTGTATACACATTACGTTTTAAATATAAAAAGAATGGTACTCTAGAGTAAATCTTTCACCTTCAAATATATATTTTTTAATTGAAACATTTTTTTAATATGTATGATGAGAACTTTCTTGTGTTAAATATTATTAACGTACCTTGTTAACATGTTAACAAATACAACCACATAGGCGTATACAAACTCAAATGTAACACCTGCAACAACTTCTACATAGGACAGACAGGCAGATCATTTCAAACACGTTACAAAGAACACATCACAGCCATAATAAAATTACAAAACACCTCCACATATGCAGAACACATCACAAATGCCAACCACACCTACAGAGACATCAGCACATACATGAAAATACTGCACATCCAACCAAAAAGCCAGAAACTCAACACACTAGAACAATATGAAATATACAGACACACGAAAACACACCCCAACGATATTCTCAACACACAACTCAATTTCAAAACACATACACTCTTTGACTTTACACTTCGAACACACCCACACAGGAAACAAGAGGAGACAAGACCAACAACGACCAGTTCCGAAGATGACCGAAAATAGGTCGAAACATGTTAACAAGGTACGTTAATAATATTTAACACAAGAAAGTTCTCATCATACATATTCCGAAGTGATACAGTGTTAAAAGTTGTGTAATCAAGATGTATAATTTTTTTTTTATATAAATTTACTACATGCCTGTATTAAGGCACACTCTATTCACTTATTATAGTACGCATTGATTTAAAATTTTAGCCACTTGCTGCTAATAGATACTAAAACACATCTACCAAAATTCATAATATATGAGTATCTGCAATATTATGGACATAGGGCTTACATCAATCATCACCGTCAAAAATGTAAGTGGCTAAAATTTTAATTCAATGTGTGCTATAATAAGTGAATAGAGAGTACCTAATCACAGGTATGTAGTGAATTTATAAAAAAAAAATATGTTTAAGTTCAACAATTATTTTAAGGTGAAAGATTTATTCTAGAGTAACCATTATTTTTTGTATTTTAAAGCTTAAAGTGTATACTCACACCACTAAAAAAAAAAGAAAGAGTTTTGATAAATAGTATTATACCTATACTTGAAGATAGGCTATTTTACCGTTATTTTGCATGCGATAACAAGGAAGTCCCCTTAATCAGCACTGTACATTAAATGTGCAACAATTACAGCGTAAAAATCTGCTTTCAATCTAAAATGTATATCTTCTACATTTCGTGGCTGTTTATACGTCAGTTATCCCATAATTTCAATTTTAGCATTAAAATCGCTAAAGTTGTATCGTAGCTTAATTATTACGAGAAATAAAAACGGCAAGTTATATTATTATTATTATTATTATTATTATTATTATTATTATTATTTGCATAACCATTGGAGGTTACTGCTAAGTAATATGTTTGTTCAGATTGTGAACCAGAGGGGTAAACGAATGCAGTGTTGACACATTGAGAACTTCGGACTTTTCGCGCGAAATGTCATCTGCTAGAAATAAATAGGCAACATGTTCTCGAAGGCAATGGAGCAAATCTTATTCTGCCAGACCACAAAGTTAAACGTTGATTTGTGGGCCAGCTATCTGTTTGTGTGCCGCTAAACTCTTACAGTTATTCCTGTTAAATTAGCTATACTAAATGCACTGTGAACAAACTTTTGAATCTTGGAGCCACTATGTGGCAACAGAGTCTCGTTTGTGGGCGATAACCTGTAGCTTCCGGTTCAGTATTTTCAGAAAGCAGTCTCACGAATAAATCTCGAAAAGTGACGAAATGCTAGCACTACCTATAATGGTCTATCGTCCAAAGTAGGTTTGAGAACCACAGTAGCACAGTCTAGTATATACAGTCACGAAGTTTGAGTTGTGAGGGTGCTAGGAACAATAGACTGTGCCGGTACTATTTCGCATTGTCTGTAATGAGGCGATATTAGCGATCCTAGTGGTTAGCATCTATGGATGCATATTTTCTACATATTGAGCTTCGTGACTGTATATACTAGACTGTGATAGTAGTTTTCTTCAACAAAAAGTAAAGATTGAAACTTGATGGCATGCAATGCGGAAGATTAAGTTAATTTTAGAGCGAAAAATAATGACATGAGAATATGAATGCGTACAACAGCTATACTAACAAGAAGCAACTAAATTAACCCTACTAGGCTAAATTTATAATAAAATGAGAAATTATAGGCATATACAGCAGTATATGCATGAGAATAAAATGTTCCAAGTCCTTGTATGCTAGAAAGAGAGATAACGCACGCATACAAATTACGTAACAATACATAATCAAGCTACAACACCCAACCCGTCTGGCAGGTATTCAAAACGAATCATTTACTCACACCGGTCCATTTCATTATCACCCAGTCGTACCTCCACATAAATCACCATATTGCACCGTGCGGCGGCGTGCCGGCGTCTTCCCCTTCATTCAGAGTCCCGTTACACTCCTTGCTACTGAATCTGTTAGCCTAAATATTAGGGAACAAAGCACACATTGCTCACAGAACTTTAATAAACACAGCGACGGCTGCAGCCTGATGCCTCCCTCACAGCGTGTCTCTCAACTGCAGCTTTTATCCCGACATGTGATCCGTCAATATGAAATGGTTGCCATGGGAATAACTGGAGTAGCATTCTTGGTTCATACATAGGCTATGTGGTAATCTAAACACCTGTCGGCCATCAGCGTGGTCTAGGGGTAGCGAGACTCGTACTCCTAGAGAGTGAGTTCGAATCCACTTCGACAGGTTATCCAGTTGCATTTTCTCCAACTATAAGGCGAATATCATGATAGGTCCTCAAACTCATCCTCGCCAAAATCCTGTCCTATCTTCACTAGGGAAGGGAAGTTCATGCTCTAAAAACGTGAACAATATGTAGGCCTATGCATTTATGCCGTAAAAATAGATAAATATGCTACAAAATATGCATTATCAGTCTGAGATTATTTTAACACAATAAGGTATAGGCAACTTACGTTTGGTCTATGGATTTTGAAGTTCTTGCCTCATTGCTGAATGCTCCATTTATGCTGTTACCATTCACAACTAAGCAGTGACGTATGTTTTCTGTTGTCATTCTTCGCCTGTTGTCTCTCAGCATAGCTTTGTAGCGCAAAAAACTTCGTTCTACATCACCAAAAGTAAGAGGGGCTTGTACAAAAGCTGTGAGTTGTTCTATAGAAAATTTTGTTGGTTTTTGGGGTGTTTTTCTTTCGAGAATATCTTGAATTTCTTTAAGTTGATAATAGCCAGGGTTTTTGGAAAGAACATTTGCTGTTTTCTAGTTCACTTTATCTCCTACATTTTCTGGAACTGATGTTAAACTGGATATTGTTCTATCGAAATCTGCTAAGACTGCAGTAAAGCAATACCAATTGCTAACTTGAGAGGCTCCCTATGAGGGCGTCATCGTTACGTTCAAAATTCATAAACATAAATTAGTCGTGTTTACGAGATTACACACTTTTAAAAGTGAGGGAAAGACACACATACATAGCAGTTTCCCTGCATAAATGTTATAATATGATGCTTTATAAACAAAGGCAAAATAAAAGTATTCAGAAATTTGTATTATTATTTTAATACACTTTAAACAAGGGAATATATGAAAAAAGAAAGCGACAAAGAAGGGTAAGTAAAATAGAAAAAGAAGCAACAAAATACAGTAGAGTTTAATTTATTTGAAGTAATAAGAACTGAAGGTTCTGAAGCCGCTCTGGAAGTTGTTGCGAACTGTCACTTGCCTCCGCCCGGGATAGAGTCCACGCCCTCTCGTCCGCCGACCAGGCGCTACACCGTTTGCGCAAGCTCAACATCATACAACACGACATGAAAGTCATTTTGTCTTGAAAACAGGGTAATAATACCCACATCTCTTTCTTTCCGAAAGAGAGAATGAAAGAGAAAGGCAATGGAGGCAACAGAAGGAAAACACGTTAACAGAAAAAGGGCAGTAAATGTGAAAGTAAATTAAATAAAGCAGCACATGAAGAAAGAGCAAAATAATAGAGGGCAAAAATACTCGAAAATAAAACATTTGGAGAGGCAAATCAAGAACATTTCAGTCTTTTGACATTATTACAGAGCTGATCTTCAAAAAGTTCATCTTTCCGCACACAGTTCCGATACTTCACTTGTGAACAATAAAACTATGCCACAAATCTTCAATGAAAGCAACAACGCGAAGAGTCTTATGATGATGCGGGCTGGGTGAAGATGAATTTACGAGACGCTTGCCGTCATCAGCAGTAAGCTGTAAAGCATGAGCTTCAATTTACTTAACTCAAACGTCTACAAACCCAGCAGCACATACGTGAAGATGAATTTCAAAATATCGGTAGTTACATATCTGACTAAATGTGCAGTTCATCCACTCTCAAACTTCGGACTCAAATTCTGAGGAATTGCGTTCTATGTGATTGATAAAAATTGTGTTCCAATATGTATATATTGGGTGGGAGTGAAAGGGACGATAGGGTGCACGTAAATCAATATATAAAACCTATATTACGTTTTGTGATTAAATGCACGGTTAATTAGAAAATTAAGTTTGAAGTTTGAGCAGTCCGGCAACATCGTCGGTAATACACTCTATTCGTGATACAGATTAAGATGTCAACGAACTCGGTGAGCCTCCGTACGTAACCTGCATTCTGTCGAGACGTTGCCACTCTTTCGTTTCGTGCAATGGTTTGAATTCAGAGGTTTTTAAAATTAAATTTACACGAAAACAGTTCACGCCAGTGAAATACACCAGAGGGATAATTATTCTTTTAGATTTCCTATCGAAATGGACAAAAATCACGATCCTACTCGCAACAGTTACCCAAAAAGAGAAAAAGAAACTATGATCCTTCCACAAATATATTATTATAGTTTTTTTGTTACATATAACATGTCGCTCTGGAAATCTGCAAGGCTACTTCTACCCTGTATATTTTAGTTTACATCCCTTCTTCATCTTCACTATCATCGATACCCTTAAGACAGGAATCTTCTAAGTCCTACACCGGTCAGTGAAACCTGTAGCAGCCATGATTGCAAACGATCTCTTTCTCCCCTCTTTCAGTTCAGCTGAGTACTGACAATGAGTGTCACGTGCAGCTGCCTCCAGGACAAGTGTCGGCAGATAAGAAAAGAAGACAAAGTTTTATTTTGTCCCTACAAGCTGCAGTTGTAGTTTTGTTTTTGGTGTTATTATTAATCAGTTATTAGTACATCAATTATTAAATAACCATACTTATTTTATATCCCTCTGATTGAGGTTCTGGCCGATATGTACTGTACATCTATTATCACGCAGTACATCTCACTTCACGATATATGTCAGAGGAAGAACAATTGTTTGTATGCATCTGAAGTCTGATTAGTGTACATGTAGCTAATCGGCGATATATGCAATGGAAGGGAAAAGGGACTGGTCACCCTACCCCATTATCTCATGGACTAGTTGCCTCATAAGTGGTGTCTTGTTGGAATCACTTGTGAGGTTCAGACCCGTCTTCGTACAGTTGACTAAACAACAACTTATTTTATTCCTAGTGTTAATATATGTTGAAATCAAAGCTGAGTGGTAAAACCAGGTGTCAAATTCGAAACGAAACTGTGACACCAATAGTATAAAACGACTTTTTAAAAATGTAATACAGTCCAGAGTGGCAGCGTCACCAGTGTCTACAAAAGTGTACAAGAGATTCTCTAAGTGAATGGAAGAAACATGGAACTGAAAAAAAAACATAGTTCGATACCTCTGGAAAGAAACGCGACATCCAAACTTACTTATGACAAGATCTTATCCTCCCCATTCCCTTACGGTGCCTTCCTTAGATAGTATCGTAAATTCAAGCATCTTCTTATACAGATGCGGAAATAATATTTGGAGCTCCCTTACTGTTATGTTTCGCTTACAACACACTGCGCATGTGCAGTAAACAAGAGCCCCTGTACATATGCTACTTGTGGACAGTCGTGTGAAATTGTTGCTTACATACAGGTGGACTCCCATGAAGTAGTAAACTTTTTGTTCAATTTAGCGCCTCATAATCAACACTTTGTTCTCGAAAGCAGTTTGGGCCACACGTTAAGGAACCGATGATTTACAGAATAATTATTTATAAATAGTGTCAATGCCTGACTCAATATTAAAAGAGGATTCTTAATTTTATATGGCGAAATATGAAAAAAATTATTAGTCAAAGAATCATTTCCACTTTATCTGACTTACAGTACCTGCGCATGATTTAATGGATACGAGAATGCTCGATTTATAGTATGATGTATAAATTCTGAGGGCACCTTCCGAATTTTTAACAGTAATTTATTTCCATATTATTGATGTATTTCTTTTGTTTCTCTCAATCTGTTATCAGCGCAAATGAAAGTGGATGGCAAGATAAGAAGAAACCTCTACCTACCAAGCGCAGGAGACCGACCAGAAGACGGAACACCTCTTTACCAGGCGAAGATAATGTACTAAGGGTTCAAAATTTATGGAATCATGGCACGAAAAACGAGTGCACCCACATGACATTTGTTCCAATACAGTCTATGCTTAGGCCAACTATTAAATGCACATGGACTCGTGAAGATTTCAAACCGGGTCTCCGACTCTCCGGCATGGAAAGTTGGCACTTTAGCCAATAGTGAAGGTGTAAGTGTGCAATGAGAAATTTACTATTACTCAAAATTATAACACGTTATGTTGTAACAAATTGAGGAAAACTGATTTTTATGTTGCGAAGGACAATGAAATGTTCAGAATATATATGATTAACATCTACGGAAGGAAAAAATCCATCTAATAATTCCTGTGCGATGATTCACATCCTTATAACATGTACCAACACGCTTGAGAATCGAGTTCGTTCTGACATTGGTTACGTTGAAACAGGCCTACAAAAACCTACAATGTTACAGCCAACATTTCCAATGTTTCACAATTTTCTAACAAGCTAACCCCCGTAGTTCGCAGTTTCTACTTCTTCAATCAGAACATACAATTCCTCACATTCATAAATACACTACAACAAAATATGTAACAAGCAATAAAATGTAATTATTTAACTATGTTTTAAACTACAAACATAATTTAGTACTGGTAGCATGATACAAATGTGACTTGAATTTTATCTGAACGGAAACGGCCTAGAAATTTTGCTTGGAGAACACTCACTCAAGGTCAAGAATCTTTTGCATGCCTTAAGTTTACGATTCAGGACCCACTGCCTTCCTCTCTGAAGGAAGATAACGTACAGGTTTTTATCACTATTAAAATTTTAATTCTCTCGATTTGGTATAAACTGTGAGCAAGGTAAATCACTGGACTATTTACTGAATTGGTTATTTAACGACGACGTATCAACTAGTGGCTTATTTAGTGTAGATGGAATTGGTGATAGAAGATGGTGATAAGGGCGAGTATTAGCCACGAAATTACCTGACATTCGCGTTACAGTTGAAGAAAACTAGAGAACCCAACCAGGTAATCGACCTAAGCGGAAATCGAACCCATCCCAAAGCGTAGCTCCAGACTAGTAGGAAAACGCGCCTACCTTCTGAGTTACGCTGGTGGCTCATTGGATTGTAGTAAAGGAAATTGCACGTATTTAATATACATTTATTTCAACAACAAATTTCACTTTGGCCTAATGTATGAAATATCTGCAATCTAAATCTACATTACGAAATAGGGAATTCGTAACAGCCCCATGTACTCGAAAATCTACTTTTCCAAGAATACGCCAAAACTGAATGCTATACATAGACAAAACAGACAGACGTAAGAGCCTACGTGCATGGCAAACTAATCAAAGACTGGCAGCAATGGAGAAAGGCACTGAATCTTCTGATAGAAATTAAATTAAATAAAACTGTCATTTGCATGAATCTTTTCTCAATCCTTCTTCGTATCCAACAAATGGGAAGGAGCCTGTTACACAAGTAGGAAATTCCATTTCAAATAGACCCAAAATAAAACTCGACACAATTCTAGAGAAAGGTGATGGGAGCATCTGCACACGCGAAAATAGCAACGAAGCGTCCAGAAACACATTTACGAGATGCATTTGTGCCCTACTGGGAAGTCCGTCTATTTTATCGCTCCTTTTATGCTAGTTTATAAACAACTCCTGAGTGCGCCGTAATGTACATCTTCCTTATACCGAGAGATCGAATCGCATTTCACTATCTCTTTTCGTCCCCAAAGTTCGCGTGGGGTTTGATCGCATCCGTATGTGAACATTTTCAGGGCATAAACCCAGAGGAACTCACGACAGGACTCGCGTGATGAGGAGTCGGCATGTCGCAGATATAACATAGGATATTGCGATACCAATCGATATAAGATAGCCTATACCGATGTTTACTGTTACATACTTACTTCATGACGAGAAAGGCAAAACACTAAATTTCATATTTTAACTAAACCATTTTTGCTAGTGGTATGAGAACAAGAATTTTCACGATTCACGATGTGTAGAATTCAATTCACTACAAAAAATTTTAACGTCATATAATTTGATAAAATGTTCATATTTAATTTTAAAAAAACGTTATATTTTGCACAATTTTCCTTCTGCCGTTAATACTTCTGTAACTACAACTGAACCAGACTCTGCTGATATTATAAAGAGACGACAGAGAAAACTTCTTGAAAACTCCAGTCATCTATTTTACCAACATTGCGGGATATGCAAAGGAAGTGAAATCTCAAAATTCCCGTTTAGAGTCATCGATCTCGTCGATCTCGTAATGTCAATCATTTATTCGAGATGCCAAAACAAAATAAGTGTTACCTGTTGCATCTTTGCTCATTCTTTAGAATCCAGTGAAAGGATTTTTTGTGTTTCTTTGTCTACTTATGTAAGTGTAAATTAATGTTTTAAACGAGTTTCACCATCAATTTCGTTGTCTACTTAATTTCTCCTCTTGTTTGTATATTTACTAGTTTTTCAAAACAATATTAACTGCCAGAAAATATAGAAAAGTTTCTTGTGTTGTATTGTAACCATTGCTGATTCTATCCAATGTAAGAACTGTTTTTTTTTCTCTTCATTGTAAAAAAAAAAAAACTAAGTTCTACTTCTTGTGTTCAGGTAAGGATTTCATGATGCTGAAAAACTGTTTATTTATGCACATTTAATCTCTAAAGACTTATTTTTTTAAATAATGATGCTAACTTGCTCCAAATGGTTTCGAAACGAAGATATTTTAGCACTGAAGTATTTATTTCAAATTTCCATATTTTGCTCAAATAAATTTCAAATTCTGCCGATCTCTACTTAGGACAATGACTAACACGCTGATTAAAGATGTCCTTTACCACAACCGATGTTTCAATGTCGGAAAGAATAATATCTAGTCAGCTTATAAAAAAGTCGCTTACTAATCCAGTAGTCTATAGACTATTTGAAAGGTTCAGAACAATAGTAGGCCAAGCGCCATTTACTAAAACCGTAGAAAACAAGGTTTAAAATGAAGTTATTACCATAATTCAATGGAAATATATAGCAAGTAATATAAAGTACACACATTAAAACTAAATTATATGTCAATCTTCATAAACTATGGTATTCACTTAACTTCAACCCTTGCTTTCTCCGTTTTTAATAAATGGCGCTTGGCCCACTATGGCTCTGAACCCTTCATTTATTGTATACATTAGTTTAATTATAACACGGGTCGCAGGTCGAGTATTTGTGTATCTTACGAGGCTATATATCACTTAATTGTAACCATATGAGTAATGAAGAGTAGACAACACAACTCTGCTCAGGTAGTTTGTTTACAGGACGAGATATTTCGATTGTACTATCTACAACCACAACTTGATCAGCAGCACACAGCTTGAATTATTATAGTTCTGTTTTATGTTTCTTGTCGTATATACATGGGTTTTCTTGATACAAAATAATACATTTCTCGTCAAAGGATTCCATATTGGGCGCGTCTAGCTATCATCATGGCCAATAGATCGAAAAGTAGCTCATTACACAATCAAAATACGCTCTCCGACTGTATTATATTTACAAATCACGTAAGCATAAACATGAAAGTTTGGAGTTTGCAAACTTTCAAGTTAACGTCTAACGGTAATGTTAATAATAGTGTTTACGTGAATCATCATGAATGATCCCATTCGGTAACCTGACTGCAAATTTTTATGTTCATGTTACGTTTATGTTTAATTTTCGTTGTGAATGGGTCTTTACTACTGATTCAGATATTATAAAGAGAAACACTCTTACGGGGCTGGAAACTCGGTCCTGCACGGGACTTCACATGATTTGTTTTCCTTGTGGAAGCCCGATCACCTGACGTAATGTAACACACCCATGTGATGTTAATATTTAGCCTATGTAGTTTCAGATAAGTTTAACTTACAGAATGGCAAATTTACTGGTATATTAACAGCAACAAAGAAGATTGTGAAGCTTAAATGAAACAATAACTATTCTAACTAAAATCACATTCCCATCGCCACAAAACAATTTAATTTCGAATGTAAACTTGTCACATTTTTGTGATATCTTGTTTTTCCAAATAGAAATTACAGACTTCTCTTATTTATAGTTTTCCTCCACTATTTATATCCATATCGCTAAGAATGTGACTGGAAGAGAATTAGAAAAAACTACCAAAAATAAAAAACATTTTAATTATAAAATACCGCCTCGAAACTATCCTCTCCTACCGAAAATATAATACTAATGCAACAAGGAAAAAGCAAAATGTCTCTCGAAGTGCACTCACTCAATTGTTAGAGAATGAAACTCACAAAGGCGTTTTATGAAATTTGAATTTTGTAATCCAAGCAATGACAGAATTGCGTTTACTTTTGAAAAGTTTTGAGCAGAAAATCTAACTACAGTATTACTAGACGCGAAAGTGTTTAATTCCGAATATTTAAAAATTAAAATTCAAGAGTTCGTGCATTCATACTTTAATAAAAGAGACTCGATCCCGGCACTTGAAATGTCGAAGCTACTGCACATCATTAATTGATGATATTCAACTGCCGATCTGTTCAAATATGAACAAGTGTGATTGCTTCGCTCTCCATCTGTTTGATAAGGAATCTTATCGCGTGGGTGCTACAATGTAGCTTACTTGCCATTTCAAGCTGCTATAGAACTCTGAAGTGTGTGCCCTTGTGAAAATGCGACAGCAGTCTAACATACTACGGGCTAGGCCATGTTTAGCGTACTGTCATAATATGATTAACCAAGGTAAAACACAGCAATTTGCAGAACCTTGGATAAAAGCCATCTCTATCGTCCCTTGAAATTACGACATAATTATAAAGAACTGTGCGCTGCCAATATATCTGTACCTACTGCCCCGTAGTGATGTCATTTCCTTCTCTCACATCCTACTGATTCGTCATATTTCTGATAGTTTCGTCTCGAAACAAGCGCCAGTCTGCTGATTACGCAGCGTTCTTTGTCAATTTACCGACAAATCCTGCGGTTATGTTGAAATATAAAATAAAGAATAGCCTCAATATTTCTTTCTTTATATAAGAATGTTCTATTGTCTCCAAAATTCAATATTTATATTAATTATATTGACACAGAATTGCATCAGACAATGTAGGCTTACACACGGAAAAAATGAAGAGCATAAAATCTACCATGATGAATGACAAACATATTAATTTGTTAATTAGTAATGAACTCCGCAATCATGTTCTTTCTCCCTTCTAGAATACTATTCGCAATTACACCTGCGAACACGCACGGGAATGTATCATCCCCCGATGATTAAAAAAAACTAATTAAATATCAGAAAATCTACTCTTACCACAGAGAACACAGCAGTTTCAAATATCACATTTATTCATTCAAGTAGTCTAATATTGAGTGATTAATTTTATAGATTGAGTCAGGGCCTTGCAATACACATCCGCGCAATGAAGATTAAAATAACCTCTGTAAAACCAAAGTCGGCACATGCTAATTAATAACCCGAAAATTTTCCACAGAATCGTGATAATTGACACAATAGCTTTTACTGTGTGATTACTTTCTTTTACAATCACAAACCATATAGGCTACACCAAAATGAATACAGTGCAAACCCAAGACATTATTTAAAGCGTTAAATACTTAGTGACAAACAACAATAAGAATATCACTTTTACTTCGTGTCATATTCAGAAAAACATCGGATTTGAACCACGTGGCAACCCTGTTGGTAGCTAGCCAGCTACTCAAAACACCTGACCCACTCTACCGCCCCGGACCGGAACTAGAGACACCTTACCGGGCATCGCAATGTTGAAGAAACGAAGACGTCGGATCACCATCACCAACACCACTACCACCAACTGCACCAAACACTGAATGGTCCATCATCAATCTATTAAGACACTCCATTTCTGCACTTGAACAATACGAGTCGAGCAGGAATAAAACTCACAGCTTCATCACGCTCCTCGCACTTGTACGCGACTACAGCGAGCGATGGAAGGAAGGCCTCACGATCCAGGTCAGTAGGCCATGAGTAGCTGCACTGCGCCTGCGTACAAGCTACCGATCCAAGCGAGGACCACGCAATGCAGCCAGTGGTGGATTTCACGTTCCTGCCGGACGCGTCATCATAGCCTAGACCCAGCTATCAATGTAAGCAAGTGTTTGTCACGTTAGGACAGATAAACTATCCCTGTTATTTTTCACGGTGCTTGGCCAACCAACAACAATTCCATAGTCTAGCAGCTCGACAGCCACACAGAGATAATACGTAAAAATATTATCGACAAATTAAAGCTATGCAAATAAACGATTAAATAACGTAATTTATTATTGGCTAATATTAAAATTGCTCTATCCTGCTTTTCTAATTTTACTCGATTCCCACTTGAGCTGATTACTTGTGTGTTTTTTTTTTTCAAGTTTTCCCCAACTGTAAGTCGAATGCTAGCTAATCACATGGCGAATCTTAGACCTTATCTTGCCAAATATCCTCTCGCTATCACGAATTCCATCGACGCTAAGTATAACCTAGTTGACCTAGTATTTGATACAGCATCGTCAAATAACCGATTAAAAATCGGTTAATTTGAAATACACTATAATTCATATCGTCGTTGTTCCTGCAATAGCTTCTATGTGACACATTTATCAATTTTCAGATTTTGCTCTATTAAATAACTTAAATAGTGATACAGCAAAATAAAATCTTCTAGGCCTATATGTAATTATATTTCTTTCTTCCGAAAATTTAAGAATTCACAATCTCCTATGTACAACTGCCATACTGTACAATGAATAAATGTGTTTTTTTCTTCCTGCTGAAATATTTTATATTTTGCACATAGGAGTTATTGCAGGAACAACGACGACATGTTAACAATCCCTTATTTAATACATACATTAAAGTGCTTTAGTACTATTCAGACAAAAAAATGCATAAAATAATGGTGGTGATAGTAGTGACAAATGAATACACCTTACGATAAAATACATACGAAAACATAATAACACATTTGTCTATTATGCAATTGACGAATCTGAAAATCGTAACACTGAAAATGAAATCGAAGACCCTCACAGAAATTCTATCAGAGATAAGGTAAGATAGTTGGCACTGAATTAGCTAACCGGAAAAAAAAACAATATTTCTAAGATACATAAAATTATTGTCGATTAAGATATTTGAAACTAATATATTGTAATTTAAATGCGACTCCGAAAGAAAAATAAAACCATAAATGGTGTTAAATTAACGAAAAATTCCCTAAGTCTTAGAAATTTTGCTTAGTAATAAGTTCTGACACTTCTTATTTGGTATTTAGGGCACGATCGTATAATTTTCCAACGTCAGAAGGCCTACAGAAAACCCATGCATGAGTCGTATACAGTGCATGACGTCAGAGAGATCGGAAGGAAGTGTGGCGTTTGTTCAGCGGACGTATTCAGACTTGACCATGACAATATTCGTGCAAAAGACAGAATGAGGGGAATCTCAATAACACAGTGCAGTAATTTACTGCTTAATCCATAATGCAGCATCATTTGCATATTAATTACTAAATGTACGGGATTTCCAACATCACTTTCGTCTGGAATGTAGATAGATTCGCCGCCTCACTATTCTCGTAACAAGTAATCTTTTGTGGACTTTCAAACAACCGGCTTTCCACATCGAAGACTCTGTTCGTATTCCGGTGAGTTCAAGAGCAATTTGTGGTCAACAAAGACGGTGGTTGAACAGGATTCACTCGAGTTAATTGAGTTTCTCCACACATCATTTCGCCACTTCACGGCCATAATCTTATTATCATCGCCCCAACACCAAAAACTTCGTTTATTAAGTAGCAAAGAGTGACATTATACATACCTCACTTTCAAAAGATATGAGATGGGGGACAATAAACCCACTTACACCACTGTGGTTGCATGTGAAAGAATACTTCTACTACTCCGTTATTAGTAACGAAAACAATCATATTGCTAACTGCGTGATAAGGGAGTACATTGAACTAAGAAATGTTTCCGGCAGATACAATACTTTCCCCAACCATCAAGGTCGCGGATTCTAGTCGCGGATGTATTATGTATATGATTGGACTGGATGGATCATCGACAAAGAATAAAACATATACCTACAATTAAAATTGTTATTAGATTTGTTTCTTTTCCTTTTGCGATGGCTTTGTTTTCCTTCTTATTTGACTGAAACAATTCCAACTCTTTCTGATTTTTCTGGAGGTGACTAAGTTGGTTTCAGATTTTAATGTTAAATATAGAAATGGCGGTTTTATTTTTTTTATTGAGTACGCTAGTATTTTATTTACATAATGAAAACACATTTATTATATTGTATTAATAAAATTCAAACATAAAAATCTAAATAATTTTGAATTCTACTCTCATAGTTATGAAACGAAAGATAAGATTGTTTGAACCAAAATGCAACACTGCTACAGTATTTAATCATAGTAGTAATTTAGGCCCAAGAATATATAACAAATTTATATTTAAATATTCTCATCTTGTCAATTCTAATAGTTCTAGTAATAAATTTAAAAAGTTATGTATGGATTTTATAAATAATGAAAAATTGTTAATTTAGATTGTCGTGGGCAGCCGATAAGGGGTGGTCCTCCAGCTTGGGGGTTGGGCGAAGGGCTAACAACCCATTATCATAAAAACACCGGGAATCGAACCCGGGCCACCTGATTTCGCGGCCAGACGTGCTAACCGTTACTCCACAGGTGTGGACAGTTGTGTCACCCCCCCCCCCTGTAAAATTTCCTTTTTGTTAGTTAGCAGGTTTACACTCTAAGCCGACGATTTGGGTTAGAGGTTGGGTAGAGAGAAAAGATACAAAAGGAATTCATCAAACTCTACTGAAAGAACTTCAGTGTGAAGATGTGAAATCCTATGACTCAAAATGTGATATTAAAAAATGATGACCATCATTTTCATCGCAGAACTATGTCACAGTTAGATGTGATCAAAGATGCTATATTACACTGTAAAATGTTTTATCATATATATTTTAACAAACTTCTGTGACACATAAATTTGATAGTGTACTATAGGCCTAAAATTACATTGTATTCTACGAATGCTGCTAGGAAAATTACAGATTCTACACTACCATTTCGTAGTAGCTTCTAGCACTGGCGCGAAGTCCCGAGATTATACAACGGGCCAAAGTATCAAATCCTAGAATAAAATGTTTGAACCAGTGGCGGTTCCTCGAGGGAGGGAAGGGAGCAACGTCCTCCTCACATTTTTCTTCTTTTGAAAGTAAATACCAAATAAAATATGTGCCTTGAAATTCGAGGAAGATTCCATAATTTTTAAGTTCACAGCTATAAGAAAACCTCGGCTGATGGAATTTTGAACGACGCGCGCTCATGTGCTGCTAGAAAACTGTGAGAAAGATGCGAGATTGTTTGTGTGGAGGAAAGTCAATCCTTTCCTCCTTCACTACAGTTAACACACATAGACAACAGCACACTAGCGGCCAGAGAAAGAAGCAGGGTTTTAAAGCAAGTAAATGAACGGAGAGGGAGGAGATCCTCCTCTGAATCAGCACATGGATGGGCGGGAAATAGAAACCGACTGGTCGTGCAGCAAGCTCGCTACCGCTGCCATCGAACGATGCTGCATTCAACCAGACTATAACACATCTAGGAGGAGGCACAATAAAAACAGTTTTAACGCAAAATTATAAAAGACACCATATAAACTTTTTCTTAAATTATAAATAAAAATATTATTCATTACACTTTATATAGGCTATGGTTCGAAACTTTCAAGAATATTTGAAAGTTGAAGTTGGGTTTATATAAAACAAAGAGGAAATAGTTATACGTTAGTATCGCAGATCTTTTGGCCCCTGAAATTCACTTCCATTCATTATCTACTAGACAGGGCAACAGCCAAGTTGTCAGTTTTGTACAAATATATTTGAAATTGAAAGTGGATACTCCAAACTAAATTATTTTTAACATAAAAACTAATCGGTCACTGGCAGTTTTCAACAATAATGGCAGTATTACTTTACAAGACCTGACATCTTCAAAAGCATGTGATACTGAACTTGTAAAATGTACATGTGGCAACACACACCACGTGGGTGGGTGCAGTGTTCTCGCTTTCCTCAGATTATTTCCCATTCCCATTTCCAAAAAACGGTTCCGGTTACGTGTTAGTAGCTAGTCTCTTCCAACACGTGTGATACTGTAGTTTGCGCGAAAAATGATGCAGGTTGTGAATTTCCTTGTAATTGTTATTTTGTGCAATTATTCAACAATGAATGAAGTGAAAACATAATATATCTTGTAAAATTTAGGAAACTCAATTTACAAGAACAGATTATTGCTATACAGAAGGGAAGGCCAACCCCAACACTACCTGGTCTGACATTTATGCATGTAGGCTAATTTGTAGCATGTTTCATTCAAGAAGGTGTCATTGCATGCTGTTAACTTCTTTCCTCCTCTTAATAAATACGCAGGAGCCGCCACTGGTTTGAACATAAGTACATCTATAATTTACCATTACTGAGCTGAAATGCCCTATTTTAGCAAGTGGTTCAGTTATTGTGGACGTAATAGAATCTTTTCTTTTGAATAAATTAAACTGAAAAGGTAACAAAAAATATATTTTCACACTGGAATTAATGTACCAATTGGTGATTTCAAGCGCAAGAAACGAAGGTCAAATACAAGTAATAAATCAGATTAAACTGACATCAGGACAGCCAATTTGTGAGAAGTTAATTTGATTCTTTTTCAAGCTTTCACAGACACGAACAAACCACATGCATTCAACACCGATGATGAGTCATGAATAAAATGCAATATGCATACTCTTTATCAACGCTCAAAGAAACGCAGGAAGTCATCTAATTTATTACGTTTCATGTGCATAATCAAGCTTTCAGTCTCGCCAGCTCTATGACAACACATGAATAATGAAACGAAAACAACAATCTTCAGGTCTGTCCAGCTACTCATAAGATTCACATTCAAATATGTTTAAAGGTTTTTACATCGATATTGTAATATTTATGTTTGCAGTTCTTGACTAATTTAGACATTTAAACTTACACAAATCCACATAAGACAGATCACTGCTACATTAACAACTGAGAAATTTTCTCCAATAAAATTAGCCTATTCATTAGAACTTGGACATAAAAACTTAAGTGTAACTTTCACTGTGCTCAACATGGTGCGGAGCTTTTGGGTTTTTGCACAATGTCCTAGATGCAGAAACATCCGACGTTTCAGTCCCATCAGAAGAACAAGGGAAGACGAATCCCACTTGTTGCATCTGCTACCATGATCTATTATTCGGAACTGAATTAAAATCCATTCAACCCAAGAGTGAAACCTGTGTTCAAAACTAATGCAAGTGTTGTGATTTCTCATGATTAGCTTCCACAGTACACCTCCGAGAGTAAAGAATATAGTCCGATATCCTATTTTATATTTTACCGTTTTTTTTTTCAAATAAATTGTGTTATAAAATAATGAACCTATGTAGAATAAATTATATTTTAATTTAAAATATATCTGCCATAAGATTACAGCATTCATTACACTATGGGAGGGACTGTGATAGCTTACAGATGTGCTTCCTTTTCGAATGACGCCATTCTACACTTGTTTTTTTTTTTTTGAAAGATGGGACATGAAAGGAGCGTTGCGATCGGAAAAACAACTGAACGTCACATACCGTGGTAGGCCTGTTGCTATAGTAACAACGGTTGAGTTGCCAAACTTACCGTTTCCACGTGGCGAGTGCTTAATAGCTCTCTTGGCGACATTTATTGTGCACACAATGTTAGCATTGGTACGTTTCGTCTTTGATTTTCTGTCGATTTTTGTATTGTTTTCTTACCTTCACGTCAACTGTCAATGAATGTTTTAACGTCAGCCATCTTAACGTCAATTGCTAGCTTCCATCAGCTGGCAGCATTGTAGTCCGTATTAGCAACATAGCACTGTAGTTCCAAGCTCGGCCGCTTAATTGTCTTGTCCCATCTTAAAAAAAAAACAAGTATAGAGGCGGTCTTTGAATGTATCTGTTAACGAATAGAGACTTATGATTATGAGTGATGTAATCTTACGGCAAATAGCTACAGCATATTTGAAATAAGAATATAATTAACTTACATTTAATTATTTTATGAAATTATTTATTTTAAAATTAAAACTCAACCGTAAAATACAAAATATCGAACTAAATTCTTTACACCAAGAGGTGTTCTGTGTAGACGTCCACTCATGAAACATCCACAACACATGCATTTGTTGACATCACATTTCACTCTTGAGTTGAACGGATTGTAAATGCGTTTCATGACCAAAGGGAAATGTGGTTCTACCCCAAAGAAATCCTCTCAGATTTGTGGATTATTTCAATTAATTTTGTCCTGTCCTAGATAAGAGTCCTTGGTAAAAAAGAATGTGACAGTTAGGTCCGACTTTTCTTGTCTTCTCTAAACGTAGTCCAAACGTAGCTCCTTGAAGTTGGAGATATTTGCATTGAGTTAATATGGTGCAAAAACACGTACAAACGATTTTGGCAATTCCGGGTGTACGAATATCCCTGTCAGAATACTTTCTGCACTCACTGTATTATGATGATAAAGGTGAGTTTTGAGACTTTTAATGGAAATATAAGAGTCGATAATTCTGACACAAAGGAAATTATCTCTGAGATATATGTTTGCCTGTCTGCTGATACGACAATTTCCTAATGGCAAAACTGACAATGTTCGTAATAAATATTTACGAACACATCAAACAAAGAACAAGTACTCTACTTTAACCTTTACAGTGCCAGTGATTTATTTGAGGGCATACAAGCGGAACAATGAAGTTCAGGAATTTGAATATTATTTCCGAAATCGACCGTAAAGTTGCTCAGTATTGTCCCGCGCAACAGTGATTTCAACAGTAATACGCAGTTTTAAAAACTATCACTTCATAACGAGTTATAGATCTACATCAGTATTCCTCGGAAAATATCTCGTCTTCATAAAAAAAAGTGTTAATACTAAAACTATTACTATTATTATTGTATAACTTGTGCTGGGCTGTCATTGACGCATGGCTATTGTCCAGCACATAAAGTAAATAAATAGATTATTATTATTATTATTATTATTATTATTATTATTATTATTATTATTATTACATTTTCTACTATTTGCAGACGACCATTATTAATTGGACAAGAGTAAGACAATTTAGAATATATGACCAGAAAACTCATAAAATATGAGTTATGGGGTTTGAAATAAAATAGGCTATGAAGAAAACAAAATACATGGTCATTACATGGGATTTACTGTAAGATGGAAAAGGAATAAACAGCTTGTAAATGAATATATTATCTATCTGAGGATGAAAATAAACCAAGATGTAAATCAGGAATCAGAAATTAATGTGCGAATTAAAGGGCCTACCCCACTCTTCCATCAAAATAATGATTTTTTTTTTTCAAAATATGACAGTAGACACCATCTAGTACGTACATTCACGAGTTCTTTTTGTTGTGGGATATGCCTAATCTTGTTATATTTGTTATTGAAAAGGAGGAGCATTAACTCACTGCTTACCTTCTTTGTGAAAGAAACTTTTTTTTTTCAAAAGTTTAAAAACGTGGGATATACCCTTCTTTCACCTAGCCATTCAATTCATAAAGGACAAGAAGCTATATAAAAAAAATTAAACGGTGTTTTGTGGGATCGTGCCGAGACCGGTACAACAAAGACTCATATTTATCATGCAATAATTAAAAGTACAATTATATATGCAGCAGAAGCATGGAAAGGCAGTAAAAGTAGCGGCAGCTAGGATTTCTAGGAAGGACAAGATTATGAATACAAGAAGTTATGGAATGGTTCCACAAGGAAGACGGAAACGAGGCAGTGGGCCTTACTTGGCTACAAGGAATTGAAGGAATGAGAGAGAGAGAGAGAGAGAGAGAGAGAGAGAGAGAGAGAGGAGCATTTTATAACATAGGAAGATTGAGAGGATAGAAACAACTGGAGGATGAAGATAAACTGAATGGGCGCAGGAAGATGTGGTAACATTGTATAACCTGAATAATAATAATAATAATAATAATAATAATAATAATAATAATAATAATAATAATTTTACAATTTGGCCTATATATTATTGTTTAATTAAATTACTGAGAGAGATTTTATTTAATTATTGTTAAGATTTAAATTTTCTCGTGGAAATTGAACGAAAGATTAAATGCTGTTGTATCGATATACGGCACATCACTTCTGAACTTTGAGTACAGTATCACATAACTGAACCTGCAGGAGAATTTGAATCCGCCACTGACTGTTCTTGTATAGACCGGATGAAAAGTGTATGTTGTACAGCTGATATGTGGCTGTTATCATGGCGCGGTGGGGAATCTTGGAAGAGTGGGAAAATTAAGGCGATACCAACATTGACCTGCTTCCTAGTTTCCACTCTCCCCTCCCCGCGGCGGCCAAACTTGCACCACTCTAATGTAATCAATGACGTGATCTGCCAGCGAAAGTCACTGTAACAAAGCAATTTACATACAATCTATCACTATGTAGATGCATCTCCACGTTTATTATTTAGTGAACTGATTTCGAATCGACGTCACATATGATCGTGACGTAAGAGCGCAGAAAACTTCGAGAGAATGCGCGCGCAGAGTTTACGCACACAGGAGACATTGAAGGATCGTAGTGGAGATGACCAAGTAACGGGCCTCACTCAAGTTTCTCCTCACAATTTCTACCAGCGCCACCTACACGAAGTCTTTCCTTATTTGCCGTCCACGCACTGAACTGTACAACATGGAGCATTACAAAACACGACAGAACAATTCAATAGCAGGTGAAGGTCACTGGCGATATTATACAAGTGAACAATATATATGTATTCATTCATTTCAGGTTTAAGAGCGAAACAGCGACAAAAAAAAAAAACGTAAAAACCATAGGCACAATGTGAAATCTAATATTTCATTATTTTGATTGGTCATTACTAGGGCTAAAATTTCTATGATATGTCATATTTTTATCCTTGCCTCTTTTTACAAACTTAAGTTGAATTAGACACATTGCAAGTTTTTCTGAACATAATGACGCGGTTTCTATTGGTCATATAAATGCATATGGTCGTTGTTCCTGCAATAGCTCCTATGTGCAAAATATAAAATTCTTCAGTAAAAAGAAAAAAAACACATTTATTCATCCTATGGCAGCCGTACATAGGAGATTGCGAATTCTTACATTTTCGAAAGAAAGAAATATAATTACATATAGGAGATTTTATTATTTGCTGTATCATTATTTAAGGTATTTAATAGAGCAAAAATCTGAAAATCGATAAATATGTCACATAGGAGTTATTGCAGGAACAAAGACGATAACCTATCCTTAGAAATATATTGTGGTTTATTGATGTGGCTTGAAGTTAACGGGATTCCCCAGCAATAAGTTGTCAAAACATAAAGGCCAAAAGAATGTTACGAATGTGGCGAGTTTGTTGCTGGTCGGTCTTGCCTTCACCCCCTTCGCCCCTCGCAAACATGTGACGATTAAGTATTTCCAACCCTGCTGTTGCCAGGAAGTAATTCATAGTCAGTGATCCTGTTAAGATAAATGTAAAAGCATTAGTTTCGCAGAGGATAGACGTTGAACATTTGTTTACCCTTTTCTCAAAATCTTTTCGTCTTCTCTACCGTGAAGTGTGAATTCAGTTGTGCGGCATATGATTCTAGTTTTAAGATGCCTAAATTAAAGTAAGTACTCCGATAGCGCGAAATTGCGTGAGTCTGTTCACGAATTTGGTGAAAAATATTCTAGTACTGGTGGGGAAATTTTATTTTGCAAAATGTGTGAAGTGAAAGTTTCGGAGCAGAAACGTTTTACAATCCAACAACATAGCAGTCTGCTAAACACAAAAGCTATTTAGATCAGTGCTTCTCAACCTCTGAGAGACCGCGATCCGGTAAATTATTTTTCTATAAGACGAGGGCCTGGTCCCAACAAATTTAGTCGTAAATACCTTTCCAATTTTTTTTTTCAAGTTCATATATTTAACTAACGGAAATATTAATACCGGTAATTAAGTATGGCGTAATCTTAAGACTTACAAGTTCAGTACGAAAACGATGTGATAGGTTGAGAAATAATTTAATTCATTATCAATCACTGGATTAATGGCATTTTTTAGCATGTTGTACTTTCTTCAATCCAGCATCATCAACTAATTTATACTACTTTTCATTGACATATTATCCCTTTCTGACCACCATGAAAAAGAAAAGGTAACGAGAAGAATGCTTTTGCACTGTAACTCATCACACATGTCAGTTGAGCAAAGATAGCAGCAGAACGATGTCAATATGTCGGCAAAACACATCACACATACATACAACAAATGTTTTATATGCAATATATGTAATTTTGTGTATAAAATGTATGAATAAATCTCAATTCTAAAAACTAGTCCCAATAGTAATTAATATTAAGAATTTAAAAGCGCAGCACATTACCACAACAATAATGATAAGTTATTGAAAAAAGTTAACCTTAGTGTTACCTTAGTTTTTATTACACTTGAGAATTTTTAAGGATTTAGCGAGGCTAGTCAGACTTTTGTTGCTGTTTCTGCCCGTTAGCTAGTTAATTTTGGAATGAACTGAAGTAAGAGGCAAATGTAGACGTTCAGAAAGTTGAAGGCAGTCCCCCTGTTTCGTTTTAAACACAGCCAATGCAGAAAAGACAGTTTCACAAAGATATGTGGTCGAAAAAAAAACTCTGATTGCTATTTCACGTAATTTGGATAGAGACGATATGGATCTGTGCGTTTCGACATAATAATGAAAATTATTCTCTTAAGAATATTTCCACTATAAAATATTTATTCGTGAAAAATGCTTAGAAAAGTAAAACGACAAATTCCAGGAGAATATATCGCGGCCCGGTATAACTGATCCCAGGGCCCGGCGGTTGAAAAACACTGATCTAGATAGACAGAGCTTGCTGTTTGAGAAATCAGTCAGCGGTTCATATCCGTCAGACAGTGCATCTTAGTTTTCTAAGGCACTTAGTGAAATAATGGTTTCATCGAACATTCCTTTTCATTAGGTAAGTATCCATACTTTCCGGAAGCTCTTAGAAAGGTAGACAACTCATTCCAATCATACAGAGTCCACATTAAGGAAGTTAATATTTACAAATACAATTCTGTTGAAAAAAAAACTTTTCTAAATAATTTTTGGACAATATTTAAATTCTTTAGCGTCATATTTACAAGTTTCTATGTTATATTTTGATATTTGTACGGTAAAAGTTAATGCATAATTCCTGAGTTTTAGGTCACTGATATCCGAGCCTTAGTCATTACAATAGGCCTATAATATGGTTCTACAACTGATTTTTCTACAAAGAATTTCCACAGTCAGGCTTAATATGAATGGTACAGAAACCAATTAAAAGTACAACAGAAAAAAATATATATCAATAATTCTAGAACGTTATTTTCAAAATAATGAGACATGTTTTCTGATTATAAGGCTGACATTAATAGAACATCATTTTAATGAATATTATGAACATTTATGTAAACTGCAATGCATTTCTCTTTAAAAAAGTTCCTCATTGTAATTTAAAAGCCATGCATATATGAGGTAAGATTAAAATAAGTAGTTCAGGGTCGTCCAAGATGAAACGTGCGGGTCATATTTGGCTCCCCGTATTGTCTACAGAATGAGGCTAATGGATCAATATCCCTTTCCACATTCATTTCGCTGCGCTGTATTTCACTTTCTTGGCTTTATACTAGTTAAATTATTGCAGTACTGGAAACAAATACAAATTAAACTTTTCCTGAATGAAAACAAAGCATTCATATTTTAAGATTTTCGGACACTCTGATATTAACCGAGTGATGTTCGTGTTTTTTTTTTAATTTTCTCGCCAAATTCAATTGCTTCATATTTATTGTATGCTACAACAAACGATTTCTCTGGGTAATGATGCTGCACTTTCACAAAAGGTTAAGAGATATTAAGAATATGACGAATAGTAATTAAGTTATAGAGTGTTGAACTGAAAAAATCAAAGGTAATGAAATGAAACTATGCAAGAAGCCGTCGTCAACTGCTTCAACAGCCGCACAAAGTTGAGTGGGAGGCTTTGTTGTGCACGGAGTTGACTTTGTTCATTATCGCAGTATTCAAGATTGAAATACGTACTGCAGTCTATCTTACAACAGTTAAGTAATCGTACAACACCAATACATCACAGCGCATGAGCGCCTACTAACTTCCAAAGAGTTGTAAACCAACATATCAAATGAAAGAATTTATTGCTTATTTGAATTATTATTGTTATAAGTTATAACTATTAGAATTTGGAGTAGGAGTAGGGTAAAGGTTGGTAATATTGTGATAATTCTTTCTGAGAATTTATTACAATTTTACTGAGTGAGAAAAGGACCAGTTTTGTGCAGAAACTTGTCCACGAACATCCCTTAATACGTTGACGCAAAAAACCGATCTTCCTCGCGCTCAGTAAAATAGTAATAAATTCTAAAAAAGAACTATCACAATATTACCAACCTTTACCCTATAACGGATATTTTAAGCGCTCCATGACTTGTAATTAACTTACATAAAAATAATAGGCTCAATATTTCAGATACAAGAGTAGAGAAGGGAGGGAGGAGAGGAGAGGAGAGGAAGAGGGGATGGGGATGGGGATGGGAGGGGAGAGGAGGAGAGAGGAGAGGAGAAGAGAAGAGAAGAGAAGAGAAGAGAAGAGAAGAGAAGAGAAGAGAAGAGAAGAGAAGAGAAGAGAAGAGAAGAGAAGAGAAGAGAAGAGAAGAGAAGAGAAGAGAAGAGAAGAGAAGAGAAGAGAAGAGAAGAGAATATGAAAAATGGAACAGGAAACGAAAAGAAGAAGAGATGAGATGAACGGAGGAAACATGGGAGAAGGAATGGAAAAGGGGTAGGAGAGAGCGAAGAAATGAGGGATAGGAAGGAAAGAGGAAGGGAGAATGATGGATGAAAGAGACGAGAAAAGAAGAGCAAACATCATTATTAAAAAGTCAAAGAACAGATCTAAATAATTTAATCAGATTAAATAAAATGGGTTTATTCAAATTCGATAAAAGAGAACAGAAGTACTTAATAAGAAAGTGCTAAAACCGTTCCAAAACACAATTTCATGCATGCTGTACAGCTACAGACATATTCTTCTTCATAAACAAATTGTTTTTAAACGTGGCAAACAGTTATTGGATTACGATTTTATCAACAAGCTATAGTTGCTCACTTGGTATTAATTAGTACATTCTCGACTTGCCGTCTAATGTAGACGCTGAAATCTATCTGCGAAGCGCTAATAAATAAATCTTCCATGCATAACTGTCAACAGCTAATCAGAGTATTTAGCCAGCAAGCAGAATCTCACCAGTTCTCACCAGTTTTTAAGAGCTGATAAAACATGGGATACAACTTAGTCTTTGTTGAGTTTGCACTTTTGAGAGAGAAGCAAATTAAGAGACGCTATAATGACATGCCGGAATGAATAAATTATTATAATATCAATGAGAATGCTCGTAATTTGTTTACATATTAACATAGTCCCCATGAAAACGATAATGTAAAAGGAGAGCGCTTTCATTGATTACAAATAACATGCAGCGTAAGACATTGCCATAGAAATTATTCAAAGATTCGTAGCAATACGCCAAATCAGTAAAAGAAATAATTAATGAATTTAATTAAGTCCCATTTCACTGAGAATAATTAATATCAAAATCACCACTGCGACATTTGTACATTTAGGACCAATATCTTACTTGTTCCTGTAAAATCGGAGATCCTTCATTCTCGATCTGCATTGTGTCTATCGTCTAACGTCTCGTCTACCAGTTGGTTAGATATCTATAAGCTAATAACGGGAGGAAAAGCGATGTTTGTTCTACCAGTAATATTTGAATTGACTATCGCTGCAGAGTGAAACTAAGTAACAACTTTACCATTTCCACTTAGGAATGTTTTTCCAGTTTAAAAAAGAAACAATTACGAAACGATAACTGCAACAATTCAGATAATTCAGCACTAAAATATTTTCTTGAAAAAAAAAAAAAATATATATATATATATATATATATATATATATATATATATATATATAGTTTCATTGGAATGATAAGGAAATCGCTAAAGTAATGCGCCTTGTCATGTCTTCTGTATTATGATACAAAGACAGTTCAACGATAAAAATTACAAACCTTTCTGTAGAGAGATGTGATCATTACGTTCCTCCACATGTTCTCTACGTAAAACCCTAGATCATATTATATACCCAGATTGCTCGGTGTTATAGACTTTGACGGTAACAACTTTTGTCAGGTTTACTATGCTGCCATCTAGTTGTCACATAAGGAGTCACGTCATAACTCCCATTTGAATTTCATTAGCGACTGTACTGCCATCTCGTGTTCGTCTACGGCGGACGGGTGGCGATTCTGGCGGTTGTTCTCTTCAAAGTGCAACCGATTTTAACAGAGAAATGAGCAATCTATATGTGATCTTGGATAAAACATATCCCCACATTATTTTTACTACCGGTAGTTCAGTTGTGGAGCGAGTTTCATCTAAAAAATAAATACCCTTTTATTTCATGTAATCATTTTAGAATATCCTATTTACATTTTGAAGCCGAGTTAGATCTTTGTTGATAGAGCGACAAAAACTACGGACTGGGAGAGTTCCGGGTTCAATCCTCAGAGAAGATGGGATTTTGTTATCTCATCGTAACTTTCCGAACGATTCCAGTGACTAACTTTATACGAAGCTGAGTGAATACACAGTTTTTTCGGAGATAAAGGCAAGCACAGTAAGGTGCAGATCACAGACCTACTGGTGCCGAGGTCGAGAAAGCATTAGTGCTATCTCCCAGCCCACTCATTTGCCTGATGCGGAATATAAACACAGTTACTTTGTACAGTAGGCCTACTTACTCTTTACACTTACCTTGATGTAAAAATGAACTTAGGTTAGTATTTCATAGGCAATGAAAGACACAAATAGGATTTAGCAAGGCAAGTGTACTATATCTTTCACTATTTATAACGCAATGACATACAGTCCTTTAAGAGTGGTATTAAAACAACACTAAAAACACACTCGCATAAAAATGACTTCTTCAAACAATATGTAGGTAATCTCTGAATATATTTAATCTATAAGAACCTCACGGATATATTTCATTTATAATTTTCTGTTAAATCTTTGATCAATAAAATGGGCACACGGGAAAAGGGGACTCACTGCATTTTTTCCAACTATTGCAATACTGGCACCATCTATACATTATCATGAGAACTTTCATTTCATCAAGACAAACTAGGAAAAAGGAACTCTTTATAAGACGTTAAACTCATTTGAAAACCTTCTGTACAGCCGAAAAATATGATTACACCGATTAAAAAGCGGTGCTTTAAAATTTAGAAAACGTTGATGAGCCCCTTTTTCCCGTGTGCCCTATACCATCACATTGGCCATTCCCATGCTATGAAACTGCAACATTCGTATAAAAGAGAATAACCATCAGGATCTCCACTGTCGAAAATGAAATTTTTGGTATCGATCGCTAGATGAAAGTACTGCCGCAAGCTATTACTTCATGCAATTCCATAAGGGTTATAAAGTAACTTCTTTTGCAGTCGCTAGATGGCAGTGTAGTGAAGTTTTTATAAAAAAGTTGTTGCCTAGAAAGTTCATTAGGCTGATCAATCTATTATACAATATGTGATCTGGACGTAGGGCGTTTTCATTATACGAAAATATGAAGAATCGTAATTTGCATTAGGAAACGATCGCGTTGAAATTCAAGAAAATAGACCTTCAAATCCCGAAACATTCACTTATGTCCGTGGATTCATTTTCTCACTTTTTCTTTTAATACCAGAACAGCTCCAGTTCACTTGAAGGGTAACTCATCAAGGAGGCTGAAGCCAACTCCGACGCCATCTCTTTCCCGCTCTTCTCATTATTTTGCTGTCGGTTGTTGACATTTATATAATGTTAACAACTATTTGCATCCATTATTTTAAATGCATCGTATATTTTCTTTTCGTGTTCTATTTATTTAATTTTGTCTTATTCTTCATATTTATTTAGATATGTTAAATGTACTGCACGTCCGTTTGGTTACGTCGTATTCCGGTTTTCCCCACCAGTTATAGCTAGCCCCTCTGTAAAGACTACTGGCTGGACTGTTGGGCTCTTTCCTGAAAATATTTGCTGTACTAAATTGGAAGTCTACGTAATGTTATACAGCTGCTTAAAATAATTTAAGGAAAAGGTCCCCATTAAGTAACTGTCAAGTGATTTTCCCCGTTTCGAAGACCCTGCGACATAGGCACTCGGACGGACAACACTAGCGATCTCAAGTTAATTATCATCTTTCAGTAAACACTGTCTCTAAATATTCTTACTAAGTAGGCTAAGACGTAACATCGGAGAATTTTCAATTATCCCCGAACATATAGAAGATGGGAAGAAAAGAAACCATTTTGAAACTAGATATGAAATCTTTGACCAGTGTGAAAACGGAATACGTAGAACAGTTCATTTTTAAGCAAATGAATATGACGGTAATGACAATGGCAGTGGTTATGATAATGACGATGAGACAGTCATGAATATGTAGGATGACATTCAATATCAACGAAACGCCATCAGTGTTTCCTCGTGCCTTATATTAAGGGTACTGAAAAGTTTCAGCGACAGAAGAGAATTTCGTCGTGTACAGATGTACGAGTAAACCTTATAATTATAATTTATACGAACTCCAGTTTCTCGAAAAGATAACGAGTATCAGAAACATGCCACACATTTCATGCGAGAATTCTAGCAAACATTATCAGATATTTAATATGCTGTGAAGACAATGGCCATGCGTTTAAGTACTACTTCCACAAATTATGTCTTTGCTATGAAAAAGCATTTCTTCACGGAGCAATTAAACTTATTGCGACAAAACAACATACATATAAATGTTTAACAACACATTAACACTTACTTCTCACAACATTTACAAACGTACGACAAAACTATGGGGCTTTCAAATGGAAGAAATAAAGTCACTGCGAACGACTCTGATTGTGCAACCAAGCCGACAAAAAAGCATCATAAATAAAATGATAAACTGCGTGTAAATCCCAAAGTGTCAGGCATTTATTCTTGGCAAAGTAGTGAAATGGTGGTAGCGAAGCAAACATATTCCGCGAAAAAGTATGTGCAAATTAAATGAATCCACCAGTGCTTGTGCAAGAATGATTTATTTCCTTTCGTTTCTCACAGTACTTAAACATCGTTAGAAATAACAGTATTAAAAGTAATAATTCAACGACGCGACGCAGAATCTTTTATACTTCGTTTTAAAACATTAACGTCCATCCAAAATAGCATCATCAAAATTGGTGATGCAAAAAACGTAGCCTCTTCTCACAACGGAATGTTAATGAGCTCATATCGAAACCTTCCCTCATTTAACTGCGTATATTCTCTGCAAGAGATACACAAATATAAAATACTAGATGTCAATACCAACTACAGGAATGTGAAAACTTACTTCGTATGTTACATTAAGAAGCAATTGCGTATACTTGGAGAAAGTAACTGAGTTGCCATCCTCCGTGAATGCCTATCCTAAAACGTGATATCTAATAAGATCTTGCACTCAGAGCCCTAGCTATTCAAGGTCGGGGGTTAATCAATTCTTCGACGATCTTTAATTATTTTTAATTCAATGGCGAGTACTTTGCTTTGAGTTATTTGTCCAAACGTTTCGATCTAAGAGTGCCGCGACGAAGCTATTTCTTTTTGCCGCCGTGGCGTTGCCCTCGGTGCACCAAGAGAGGCGAACTACTTAGCAACGCATGATTAATGGTGCAATGGTGAAATGTTGGTAGGGGAAACGGGAAGTACGGACTGTTTCCACAACAAATTTCACTTGGACCCACCGGCTTATTAGACTCAAAAGTCGATGCTCTCTCTATTCGTTAGGCTAACGGTGCGCCTAGATAAACTTTTATTCAAGTTTTAATTTCGCAACTTTGCATTCAGTATGACCTGCTATTTTTTTGTATTTGTCTTTCTGCTGAGGAGATTAGCAATGTGCGCAATCCGAGTAGAAGTTTCAACATCATCTCATTAATAGTTTCCTTGTCAGTTTCCAATCGATTCAAAAGGTGATGCTTCAGTCGTATCAAGTAGGACTACTGACGTCAAAGACACTTTTCATATGCTACATTAATTCTGTTTATGGGTAATAATACAAGGACAATTCTTTCACTATGTCGGCCATTACTATTATACAATACAGTTAACGACTAAGGTACTTACATTCCACTTAAGAGACGAGATTACATGGCAAGGTTATTGTCAGAGATGTGTTCAAATATTGAGGAGGCCACAGCATGCATATTACTGTTTTATGTTACGTACACTTTCGATTCTATTAACCACAGTTTAATTTCATTTTGTTAAGACATCACATAAATGTAACTTGGCGTTATACTTGGCGGTTAATACGTAGTTTTTTCAACGTTGCGTGTGTTCGAATCCCAGATAAAGACGGCTATTTTCTGGTGTTTTATTTTGTATCGATTTGAAGTGTCTGACTAGTCACGAGATAGGCTTACTAGTGTTAAGATTGAAAGGATGGATATTTTGTGTCAAAGTAATACCCTGCCAAAGGCAATGAAATCTGCAGACAGAGTACAATTCGAACAGTGCGGTACTGTATGTTGTTTTATTTAAATTATAATCCAATCAATATATATGAGACTTGCCTCATCCATTAAAAAAAAAGAGTTAGTGGTACACTAGCTTTCTTTGTTAGGCGTATAATAATTGTATCGTAAGCAATTGTGTTAAAACTTCTTTTTTCTCATAGAAATAGGCTAGGTAACGAAAATTGTAGTGTTATTCCGTAACTTGCCTTATCCATCGTACTTGTCATTCCATAACTCAATTAATATAGGGTAAAGGTTGGTTGAGAATTTTTTTACAATTTTACTGAGAGAGAGGAAGGTTGGTTTTTTGCGTCTACGTATTAAGAGAATGTTTGTGGACGACTTTCTGCACAAAACAGGTTCTTCTCTCGCTCAGTAAAATTGTAAAACATTCTCAGAAAGTACTATCATAATATTATTAGTATCACAATTTTACCAACCTTTACCCTAATCAACCAATAAACAACAGACTATAAGGCACGTGATATGACGTCACATTTTTCCCGCGGTCAGTCATTCATTATTCTTATTTCAAAACCTTTTTGTGTGATGTGAATAGGTAACTGAATCAGTAATACACCTACCAATTCATTAATAATATATTTTAGAGGATGACAGAGAATATTACTCCTACTGCTAAAGGAAAAAGAATTCGATGCAGGGAAAAGCGATCCAGATTTCTGAAAAGTGAATCAGGAGGAGAAGATAAGGAAGCAATCCAGCAGATGAGGAATTATTTTTGAAACATGCTAAAGTCTTCAATTTAGAGAGATATTGTTTTGTAAATAATTGGAATTTGGCTGCTGAGAATAGGCTGAAAAAATTAGGATCGTGGCATTTCAAATTCTCCTCTGCAAAACGAATTCTTATTAGGGAAGTGTGATAGTTTGGGGACAACCTCATTGAATTACAGACATCGGTGTGGGGAAATCGGTGATGAAATAAAGGAAAAAGTCTGTAAGACATGGGCATGCCTTCTGTAGAATTCCCAGTAGTCCTAAACCCTGCCAAAGTGAACGATGTAAATGTAAAGAATTTTATAGAAAATGATTTTGGGATACACTGGGAAAAGAATGAGTTGCTTATCGTTCTTAAGAACTTGTTGACAACCGTTCAGCTGCAAATGGCAAAACTTCCCTTGAAGATTTTTTTTTTGAAGGATATGAAGAGGAGGAAACAGGTTTAAAAGTGTAATTCAGATTATGAACGTAACAATTGTACAGGGGGACTGGAAATAATTTGGGTATAACATAAACCATTTTTACTTCTATTTGTAACTTTTCATTAATTCTCTTTTATAATAATTATGTTTTTTGTTGTTTTTCATACTTGTGTTTTTAGAGTGTTTCTGTAGTAGGCCTACCTATTCTCATATAATTATTTATTTTGTTTTATGGGTTTGAGGAATTTGAGAATATTATGTTTTGTACTTAAGAAAATATTTGAGACTAAGAGGGATGAAGTTACAGGAGAATGGAGAAAGTTACACAACGCAGAACTGCATGCATTTTATTCTTCGCCTCACATAATTAGGAACATTAAATCCCGACGTTTGAGATGGGCAGGGCATGTAGCACGTATGGGTGAATCCAGAAATGCATATAGAGTGTTAGTTGGGAGGCCGGAGGGAAAAAGACCTTTGGGGAGGCCGAGATGTAGATAATATTATGGTGGATTTGAGGGATGTGGGATATGATGGTGGAGACTGGATTGATCTTGCTCAGGATAGGTACCGATGATGGGTTCCTTAAAAGCCTTAAGTAAGTATATGGTTTGTACTGTATTATCATACCTTACTGTCCTTTCCAATTTATGTTCTTTCCATAGTGTTCTGAAACAAATAAAACCACATAAAATAACTGTGGTTTGCAAGCCGCAGTACTGATGGAGTTAAATAAGCCAAAGTGTGTCAATTTTTCTTCTTGTGTTCTCAATAAAATTATGTAAAATTATATGACTTACACATTGTGATTTTCAAGACGGAATATTCATAGGGCTAAAAAAAGTCAACATGTCTTAATTTTTGCTTTATTTGTGGACTTTTCAATGAAGTTATGTAAATTAATACGACTTATTTCCTCTTGTGTTGCCTCAAAACTAGTCCTATCCAAAATAAAAAGTTGAATAACAAGGGTTTTGTTGATAATATTTATATTTCCTTGCTTGGTAGTCATCTTGATTTTGGTTTGAACTGTTAGTAAAAAAATCAAGAAGTCTGACTCAAGACTAAAGGAATTATGTGTTTTTCGCTTTTCCTGAAAAATAGCTTATAATTGATAAGGCAAACTATGGAAAGAATCGCCTCACATTTACACTGCAAACTAATCAGAAAACTCAATAATTAAATCATCACTATTCACAGTACACAAATGTTAAACTTTATATTTGCATACTCAATGCTACGATCAATTCCGTATATTACAGTACAAAAGTAAGGGAATAACTGTAGACGGAAGCTTGTAATTCCATGGGAGCCGCCACAGAGACTTCGCGTTACGTAGGCCTACGTCACGCTGGGCGTCACAGTTTGAATACTGAAGTTGGGTTTACCCCGGACTGAAAACATTGGCTCATAACTAAGTAGTTTCCTCAAGAGGTTACAATATTTGAAAACAGGTCAATGTTTTCTGCGATTATTTATCAACTTTTCCTTTCAACGCGAAGAAAGAGATCATGGATCATGCTATGATGATAAGTTTTTAAGGTATATGGAAAAAGTAACGTGACACAGCTTATGATTCAGCAACAGGAGAAACTTACCGAACTATTGTCTAAACACAAATCAATCCCTCCCGTTCTGATGGTTTCACTCTTACTCGTTTCGAAGTGATAAATACTATATTCATTTTCTTTTTTATTTACAGAAAACACAATATTGCAAGACATATAAGCGTGAAAGAGGTCACAGTGCTATAATTGTAATCATCATCTAATTCCAAGGATTCGGTTTTTGATTCTTCGTCTTTACTTTCGTGATGATTCTTCAACCGACACAAAATGATTATACTGTAGTACTCTAGCAGTAAAAAAAAAAAAAGGCAGCATAGCGGTGTAAATCGTTTCCACGCTTGAGAAATATGCCTCATCTTTCGATAATAAAACACACCTGGATCTTTCGTCGATGAAAAACAGCGTATTGTCAGTCACGTGCATTTCAAGTTGAGAAACACATTGTTTTGTGTCACTTCGTGCGAGAAACCGAGATTTGTTGACAATGTCTGGTGTTGAGTGAGACCATGAAGCAAGTACGATACGCGTTAGATCGATTATTTATTTACGTGCTATCTTACGTGAAAAGTCACTAGAAACAATAGGATATACTTATACGATGTAAGAGTAATGGAACGGAGAAAAATTCTCTCCGGCGCCGGGATTTGAACCCGCGTTTTCAGCTCTACGTGCTGATGCTTTATCCACTAAGCCACACCTGATACCACCCCGACGTCGGACAGAATCGTCTCAGATTAAGCTCCAACTCTTGGGTTCCCTCTAGTGGCCGCCCTCTGCACTACGTCACAGATGTCTATGAACGTAGGACCGAAGTCCACACATGTGCTGAGGTGCACTCGTTATGAGTGACTAGTTGACCGGGATCAGACGGAATAAGCGCCGTCTTAAATCACGAAGTGATTTACGCATATCATATATATTATTTTAATGTACCGAAGTACCCAAGAGTTGCAGCTTAATCTGAGACGATTCTGTCCGACGTCGGGGTGATATCCGGTGTGCCTTAGTGGATAAAGCATCAGCACGTAGAGCTGAAAACCCGGGTTCAAATCCCGGCGCCGGAGAGAATTTTTCTCCGTTCCATTACTCTTACGTCGTATGATGACGCAGAATATCTGCATGGAAATATCATATGTACTTCGGTACATTAAAATAATATATAGGATATACATAGCTATATGACTTTGTAGCTGGCTATGCTATCACTTGCACTACAGCACAAGACGTCATACTATGTGCTAATGTATTGCTTTAATTTCCTTTTCAATATATATTGAGTTCACAAGTGATTCGTCAGATGTTACGACCCTACCACAGTATAAGAAGAATCAGTAGGGACAACTCTTGTCGGCACCTCTGATGTTGTTGGTACTAAATTCAAGCTCAGTAAGATCTAGTTCTCAATGAATCCAACTATGTCGCTAGTATCACACTACTATCAAAACCTGTGGAGTAACGGTCAGCGCGTCTGGCTGCGAAACCAGGTGGCCCGGGTTCGAATCCCGGCCGGGGCAAGTTATCTGGTTGAATTTTTTTCCGGGGTTTTTCCTCAACCCAATACGAGCAAATGCTGGGTAACTTTCGGTGCTGGACCCCGGACTCATTTCACCGGCATTATCACCTTCATATCATTCAGACGCTAAATAACCTAGATGTTGATACAGCGTCGTAAAATAACCCAATAAAATAAAAAAACTATCAAAATATTAGTAAAATATTTATTTATTCTATTGGTCAGTAATACAAATAGTCTTGTATGTATATTATCTACCATTAATATTATGTCGCTAGGAAGTCAAAATACTTATATCCATTGTTGACGTTCATGTTCGCACTTCACCGCAACGGACGCCATGATGTATTATGTTGTACTTGGATCAATTTTACCAACATAAGCCTCAAACAGTGACTTGAACGTTAGCGTCAATTAATGAATATTTTCATGATTGCATACGCAAGTAATTATTATTATTATTATTATTATTATTATTATTATTATTATTATTATTATGGTTATATTGCCATTCCTTTGCCTCATGTCTTTAAAATTATTAAAAGATGAGTAATGAATGTTTTCAGTTAATATTAAATTATGCCAGACCTGTCGTAGATGGAGATCCATCTGGTGGAGGTTCCAGATAATACACCCGGTTTCGTGACATGCGCACTCAGAATTTGTTCCCACGAAATGGCTTAGCGACGGAGAATACTCGTATGTTAGAAGTGCTGGGTACCAAGGACGATAATGATGAAGCACTGGAGGATCGACGGAGTGACGTCAGGGAAAACAGAGTACCCGAAGAAATATTCACAACAATTTCCTCTTCGACTCACCGGAATTTGAACCCGAGTCCCTGGCGCGGAAATCAAACCCTTTTATGTTTACATTAGGTATAGAAATATGAAAAAAGACAGTACGTGCTTTTTAACGCTAGTAATATTTCTAACCACATTTCTTTTCTTCAGCGAATCGATTCAGTAACCTATGTAGATGTGTGTTACCTGCGTTATCAGAGGTGCAATGTCATTCAATGTACTTCTCAAGAGACGCTAGATAAAGACTCAACCTTGAGGTTGTTGAGAGATAAGGTTATTATGAAGCACGGTAAACCACAACACCGCACCGCCGGCAGTCGAGGCCGTTGGAGCCGTGGGGCTAGCTTCCAGGAATTGTGACTCCCGCCTGATCGCTCACATGAGTCGAGGTTTTTCATCGCATCGTCCTGACCGTTCGTGGAACGCAGCGGAGATAACACTCGTGTCCACTATTATTGCCCTGGAAATGCAACAGAAATTTCTGTAACATGACACTGAAAGTGAATAAAACCAAGGACAAGTAGGTGTGACAAACATCGCCTCTGGAACCCGACTAACTTGTATAGTACGTAAACCGCAGGACTGGCTTTACCGACCGCCGCGCCGAGGTGTTATACAAGCCAGTTTCATCCGGTAGTCACTATGCAAGTGCTATATAAACTATTTAACGAAACGTTCAGTCTAATTAGTATATATAATAATATGAGAGGCCTAAAAGTTACTAATACTTAAACATTCCATTAAACGCGGGGATTTCTCATTACGTTAATTCAACCAAACATCGCAATTGCGGCTCCCAGCACACTGTATCACGTCTTCAGTAGCATTGGCCCTGATCACATACAGCATACGAGTATATCAGACTCGCCATTCCCATGTTATGAAATGGCAACATAAAATGAGAACAACCACCAGAGCCTCCACCGTAGAAAAGGCATTTTTTGGTAACGACCGCTAGATGGAAGTACAATTGCTTCATGCAATTCCATAAGAGTTATAACGTGAGTTCTTTTCCACTCGCTAGATGGCAGCATAGTGAAATTTATAAAAGTGGTTGCCTTGAAAGTCTATTATGCTGACCAATCTGTTATATGTGATCAGGGATAAGTTACCATAGATGTTTTGGGCCAAGTATTGTAGAATTCAAGAGAGGCCGACGCCGACGAATTTTTCGGATTTGAGGAAGTATTAAGGTAAAGTCAGCCCCCATTCTTCTTATTATTATTATTATTATTATTATTATTATTATTATTATTATTATCATCATCATCAATAATTGTCTTTTTTTATAATTTGTTTGTCTCATTTATTTTGACCTGCTGTTCACATTTTATTATGCTTTTTTTTCCCTTTCTTTCTGTATGTTATACATTATGTCTGATTACTACTTACTTGTTGTTTACATTACATTATTATTATCTTATTCAGTTTTGTGTATAAAAGTGTAGTGTACTTTGTAAGTTTGTAGTGTTTTTGTAACGCAGTTTTACTCCTGGTTCAGTGTTAGAGAAGGCCATATGGCCTTAACTCTGCCAGGTTAAATAAACCATTATTATTATTATTATTATTATTACAGGCCAAATCGGACCAGGGGGTGCGGGAAGTTAGTCCTACATGTACGCCAGCTTAACACTCAAAGAAATGCCCCTGCCATTTAACTTTTTTGGAGGCTGAGTAAACCCCAAAGCCATAGTGCGACCGAGAGAATTAGATCAATGGAGAAAATTCATGACTCTATCGGGAACCGCACCTGCGACCTTCCGACATTGCAGAGTTACGCTTTAATCACGACGCTACCGAGCGTCCCCGGAGGCATTTAAAAAAAAAAGTATTACAAATGGAAATATTTACACAAAGGTTCGCAAGTCGTCTGACATCTTGAATTTTTCTACCTGTTCTTTAATAATGATGATGATGATGATAATGATAATAATAATAATAATAATAATAATAATAATAATAATAATAATGTACATGAAATAAATTATATGAGTATAATCAACGTGGCTCAAACAAAAAATGTAAAAGAAGCGAATATCACAGGTTCAAAATTGTTACTACATATTGTATTCAGTTTTCCAGATTGTTCCAAGACATATGACTCACTATTTTGAAACATTTAATTTATCATTTACAGAAATTTACCGATATGGTAAACACCAAACTAAAGGGAGTTCGGAAGTTGCGCTGTGCGGGAAATCAGCAGGCTGGTGAGGCGAACGGTTAATACTTTCAAACTGGCAACACTACAACAACATTCCCTTCAGTATTACAATTTCCTTGGACGGTGTTTCTCTGGCATGAGCAGGGGCGATGTGAAGTGTATTTTTTACATCTCTATCTTTGAATCAATTGAATAGTAACCTTAGAACATCTGTGTACCTTGAATCCATATCAGTTGCCTGCGATATATGCAATACCTGTATACCTTGAAGCCATATCAGTTGTCTACAATATAGACTAAAGAAGAATTTTCAGTACTGTCTATTCATCGCAAACTTTCATAACATTGGACTGTACACCACATAAGATTGGTTGGTTGGTAATATCTTCAGAGTGGTCCGCGAACACTTTCTTTAACTATTAACTATAACCATTTTTATAGTGGTAGTATCTGTAAAGTGGAATTCATTGCTGCCGATAACTGAATCACAGACGAGGATGAAACCCCGCGGAGTTCAATTTTGATGCGGGCAAGAAAATGTCGGTAGTTTTCTTTCCTACAGCCCTCTCACTCAAGGACTCAAGTTTTTTTAGTACAACATATCTACTACACTGATATCTCAGCTCAACTCTAAAAAAAAAAAAAAGAGCAACGCTGAGAATTTCTGTGAATATTAAAAAATTCATCGGCATGATTTAATCGAAAGGACAATATACGATAAGGCGTGACAGAATTTGTATATTTATATTTTATTCTAGTATTTTTCCATTTCTCCACATAAAGAAAATATGTGGTCAATGAATATCATCAACTTCATTCTTTTCTACCAACTTGGTGTCTAGATTTTGCAGAGTGCTCGTCAGTTACTCTTATCCTGTGCTCGGTTTTTTGCCTCTTTCCAGTAAATTAGTCTCTTTCAATGCCAATCGGATGTTATCTGACCATTTCGTCCTTGGCCGTTAAATGAACCTAATTCTATGGAATTTATATTTAATAGGGGACAATGTCATTTAATTCTAAGATATGAAAATAATTTCCATTTCAGACTTCGGAATTCACTAAGAAAATTTTACTAAGAAAAATGCTGAGATATTTCTATAACCATGTTAAAATAATGATATTTTAACAAAGTTAAGTCAAAATGTATCAATTATTCGCTTTCAAGATACTTTGTTATTCTAGAAATCGATTATTCGAAGGTTCTTTTGTAAGACTATTGTGTTGCTATTTCCATTCATTTTAATTTAATGAACCATTTTTACAAATTATAGTTTACGCTTACGGAATGGCAAAACATTACTGTCACACAGATCACACACGCTTTCATATAATTTACATGCGTTTCACCATATTTCCCAAAAAAAAAAATCAATTATTTTTACTAAAATTACTGTATTTCAAAGTGTATAATTCGCAGATAAATTTATTGATTACAATAACACCGCAGATGTGTATGAACAACACTCGTCCAATAGTCTAGGAGAAATCCCTGTCACAAAGGACAATATGTCCAAAACTATTTCTCCCGTGTCAGAGACGAAAACGAGTGAATTAATGGCGTTAGAACTGTGTTTTTAGCTGCTTATTTAACGACGCTGTATCAACTACGAGGTTATTTAGCGTCGATGAGATTGGTGATAGCGAGATGATATTTGGCGAGATGAGGCCGAGGATTCGCCATAGATTACCTGGCATTCACCTTACGGTTGGGGAAAACCTCGAAAAAAGCCAACCAGGTAATCAGCCCAAGCGGGGATCGAACCCGCGCCCGAGCGCAACTGCAGATCGGCAGGCAAGCGCCTTAACCGACTGAGCCACACCGGTGGCTAGAACTGTGTTGGACAAGATCAACTGAAGATAGTTTTAACCGCAGTTTTCCCTTTTCTCCCTAGTAAACAAATTTCATTCCGCGAATATTCTCATGTTTATCCTACCTTTCCCTTTCAAGTGTTACCTTGGCCAACACAGTCTCCTGACTTGAATCCTACTGAGCACGTGTGGGATTTCGTTCCAGAGAAGGATCTAACCTCACCTCCGACAATGTCCATACACTTAAACAAGTGATTAATTTTCCTTCACGTGGGAGAATGAGATTAAACAAAAGGATATTGATACTGTCGTTCTCTCCATGCCCAAAATGAGCAGAACGCCTGTAAACTGAAGAGTATTAACTCTTCACTAATTAATGTTTCATTTCTGTCATTAAACCTTATATTCTGACTGGGGAAGAGAAAGTGATTGGAACCAATCTTATGAGCTATTTATTATAATCCCACAAACTGACAGATTTTGAAATTAATTCAATATAACCCATCTAACAGACCAAAGCAAAGAAAACGCATTTTCGAGAATATTTTTGCACTTCCGCTTTCCTTGAAATACATTTCTAAGAAAGAGATGATATTGAGGGACACTGGTCGGGCACTGACTCTAATCATACACCAGAATAGTTCAAACATTACCACCCATTCACGTCTGTGAAGATAACTAAGTAGTTGTCGTTCAAACAGACTGCAGCTGGTCGGACTTTCTTGCATGCCACATACATCAAGTGTGTTAGATGGCAGCCATCAAGGTCCCTTCTTCGACGGGTGTCCTCTGAAGTCGCCATACAACACGCGCCCTTGGAGCAGAACTATTTTCGTGGTTTACATTATTTGTTGATGGTAAAGAGGGAGAGGAAGACATTTTTCAAACTCACTATACATGTAATGACTCAAGGAATAAAAAATATATACACACACAAGTTTCGTTTGGCATACCAACTGAAGTGTGTTGCTGAAATGGGGAAATATAAATAACATGCCGCGTTCTTAGAAAATGGGACTCCACCAACACTGTGTTCTCAGTACTTATTGATTTTGTTTCATAACGTTAACGACGCAATGCTTGAATTAAAAAAAGTGCGAGAGGCGATAAATGCATCCATTAAGATTATCGCGTTCGTATACGAAGAAATGAGAAATATTACCCTTATAAACGCAAAATTTACATAAAAGCAGAATATGACACGACGAAATAAAATGTAATTTCCACCTCTGCCCTCAAAAGTTTTAAAATTCATATTTTCATTTGTTGTAGTCTCCGATACAAACCAAGCGAAATTTGTGGTAAACAAAGACGGTGTTTGGGGGAAGGCTTTAAAAACGGGGTGTTCCTGTCTCTTCTGTAGACAGTGTATAAATGATCTGATTAATCATCATCATACCGGTTCAGCGATAAAACATTATTTCTAAAAGTGCACCAAGACAGAGAGCGAAAGCAGCAACGTACAGTTTTGGTATGTTGCTTCTAGAGGATATATTTGGTCAATGTTTAAAAATCTACAACGATTATTTAGGAGGGGACATTATACTGAAGTGAACTTTTTCAATCAAAACGTCAAAATTCTCTTGAAAGCTAGTACACGTACAGATACTACAAAGTTAAGTTAAAAATAGGTACGAATATAAAACATAAAAACAGCTTCCTAAAACTGCTTAGAACCTGTATCTGAGCAGACATTTACCATACTGTCGAATAGACGTGCTTGACATCTGTAGATGAGCTTTCGCTTTCGTAAGCTAGATTTAGTCAACAAATATAAACACGTAGGGCCATATTCATAGACATTCTTAGCGCGGGCTTCCGGCGGATGATCAGCGAACTAACGTTTTTCGTATTCATAAACCAGTGTTAGCGGTATGATATGATATGAATCCTGTACAAGTAACCAGTCGATAGCCGGGGCTAATTTAGCACGCTCGTAGCGCGGGCTAGCGAAATGTCTATGGATAGCACCCTCTGTCTTTATTTTATTTAAATCACTGGAGGAGAGGATGGGAAATTTCTCAAAAGAATTACGAGATACTCATTAAGGTAAATAATTGTGACTAATAAGTATCGATCTGCCTCCAATGCGGTGTAAGATATTACAAGATACCTATGGTAGTTGCGTGGTTTACATCATTAGGCTTTCATGCGCGCCGTCCGGGTTCGAGTCCCGGTTAGGCCTGGGACTTTTCATTTGATAAATTCATAATTACACTTGTGGTGATAAAGTCGCATGGGTTTTTTCCGAGGTTTTCCCGTTTACCCATGTTAGTCATTAACATTATTTCAATAGCATTTCCCGGCTGGCGCAAAGTTGGCTGGTCTAAGGACGAAAGGTGTCGCCTGCTCGAACCTTAGCATAGTCAGCTGGTGTGTGTCGGGAATGTGTCTAGCTGGAGGTCAGCGTAATTGTTCACTTGGATGTTGGTTCTCACTCTTAAGAATAAATAATGTATTACACAATAGGCAGAAAAGAAACATCGCTTATGCATCGGTATAAAGGAATATTTTGCGATATATTTCAAATCTATTTTGTGTCTCATCGTGTTCACTGGTAGCTAAATGTACAATGTAGAAACTTCCAAAGAGGATTTTCGCCCTCATAGTATGAAGTGCTCTTGTCAGTTTATGTCATACTTTATACTATAATGTATTTCAAAGGTAGACACCCATTTATCGATCTTTATTATGTCATTTGTAATGACTGTTAAAGTAATTTTATCTTACATTTGGAAAAAGTTTTACATTCAAACGAGACAGCTACAATTAAATTAATCAGAAACATGAAGTTTCAATCAAAACATCCTCTTTAAGGCAGCTGATCCAAGAGATACACGGAATTGTTTATTCAGAAATAATATCAACTTCCGTGTCTGTTAGGAGAATTAAACTCGTACACTACTTTCACCTGTTCATTTGTTACTGTTTATGTAGGATTACTTTTCATATTAACACGGACCGACTGACGTAAGTGTGATACATAAGGTTCGTTTTTTCTAGTATCACGCGTGACTTGTGATGACTAGGAAAATCACGTATGACGACCAAATGGTTAAATATCTATGCAAGAGCGCCCCGGTTATAGCGTACTCAAACATTGATGTAGGAAATCTCGATATGAAAACTCCATATCAAAACACAGTTTTGTTCAAGATTTTTCTAATACAAATGCAGAAAAAAAAAACCGCTGTATGAAAAATGAACATATCTCCAAACCAACTTCATTCTTATATAACCGCGGAAATTACTGCATATTGACGCGAAAATCATACGTATAATAAGGAGGCTTTTTAATTTTGGACAAACTGCGTTTTGAAAGTCCACTTCTGGTTGAGTTTTTTTCCGAGGTTCTACCCAACCGTAAGGCGAATGTCAGATAATCTATGGCGAATCCTCGGAGTCATATCTCTAAATAAGATGTCGTTATTACCAATTCCATATACGCTAAATGATCTAGTAGTTTATACAGCATCGTCAAATAGTCAACTAAAAAAAGACTAGAACAAACTGGGCAATCTGCTTAGGCGAAGAGATAAAAGAGGTGCAAATGAATTAGTATGAACTATTGCTCCGACAGTTTTTTTTTTTTTTTTTCAATTTCGAGAGACACAAGTTTCTTGGTTGTGAATGGTAGCAATAATTGATTACATGTTCCAAAAAGTAAGAACTATTTAAGCTAGAAACATGTGTTATATAATAATTCGCTAGACTTGGTGTGGATTGCTTGGCTTTGAAGGATCGGACTCGGGACGGATCCATGTAGACGTACTCAGGCTCACAGTGGCCCATTATGAACTCTATATACACCGTGTCCCGCTTAGAGGGATCGAGAAATAAATGCTCACCACTTAAAACCAGATAAAGATATCGTTCAGATTTACATCTGACAAGATAGAGAAACTGTCCAAGTTTTCGCAACAAAGTTTGAAAACAGCTGCATGAGAAAACTTTCGTTTGCCTGTTACTAAAACAAGCGCTGGCGCTATTTCGTAGGAGAATACGCCATGGTCAATATGTGGACACCATAACAGAAAGTTCAGTGTGTGCTTTGGCTAGCAGAATAAAAATCTGTTACGCGAGTACAACGCCGTGTTCTCGTACATGGATAGGTGGATCGGAAAACAAGGACCCATTGCCTGGCCAACCAGGTCACCCGATCTGACCGCCTTGGAATTCTTTTGTGAGGTTTGTGAAGGATGCTGTGTACCAAAGAGGAAGAGCTAACACTTTGGTCGAACTGAGGCAACGCATCACAAATGCAGTTGCGCTAGTGACTCCACAAATGCCACAGAACACTTGGCGGGAGGTTGAATGCCATTTAGATGTCTGCAGAACAACTCAAGGCGCACACAAGTTGCATTGAGCATTCTCCGAAACTCGGAGAGTTTTTACACAGGCCTAAAGTTATGTTAATAAACCATTATTTACACTTGAAATTATCACTTATTTCTCGATCTCTCTAAGCGGGACACGGTGTATGTGGAAACTTCCGAATCTCACTGGTGGCGATGTGCTTACGATGCCGATAGGCGGGTCATACTGTCTCAGCCGTGACAAGACCAAGATCTAATCCCCAGACGAGTACCTGATAAATGTAAGTGCTTGGAGCCCTTAGAAAAAAAAAAAACCGTCCCATCTCCAATACTTTTATAGTCCCGTCGCTCTAATTTCCGGCAGCCAATCGCGTTGCAGGTCGCCTACATTTAAACGTGTGCGTCTTGTGATTCGCTGATTCATTTCTTAAGGCTCGATATATACTTAATATAATCGCCCGCCATTTTAGCTCTTTTTTTGGCGTTCGCAGAAAACACACGAAGACGTTATTTGCCGCTCAATTATTTGCTGAATTACATTGCGTTTGATTTATTATCATAGGAGCTACGACATGATAATGTTTAACGGTGCGGCAAATAGATTCCTCGTATGGTAGCTCGGCAATGTGAGAACAAAAATGGCGAACGATACTACCTACCTAGACTTCATAGAACATTTACTTTCTAAGACGTAAGCAAAGGGGCGGAGTCACGCCGGAAATGACAGCGTCGGGACTATAACTACTACATGTCTTTTAATAATCACAAATACCATCACGACAAAGGTCAGGGATCGAGCTCCGGCACCAAAGACGTGGGGCCTACAATGTTAAAGAGCGTCTTGCGTCGTGTCACAGTTACAGAGACTGAACTGAAGACTAGCTCTTCGTAAGATTCCAGTCCTAACAGCAAGTTCTCCGACATGACGATGCAAGTTCTTGTATGTATGCCACTATGAAAAACTTAAAAACCTTACCCTACACAAAGAAATTACTGTTTAGCAATACAGTGAAAACATGTAGGATACTATAAATCAAGAGGAAATGGTTTCGTGCCCGGACAGAAAAATGGGAAATTCGTCTCCTTTCATAGGGACTGAGTTGTGTGCCTCATGTCTTTCGAGGAGGACGGATCCATGCTGCTCACATAGCACTGTTATTTGTGAATTTATATTGTCTATTCATATTCTTTTCAAGTATGAGAAAGAAAGAGGCGGAAGCGTCAAAATCTTTAAGGAAAAATAATATGGAAGATATAGCATTTTTAGCTCGAGAAACGAAAGATTTTCCCAGTTGGAAGTCATACACTAACAAACTTATATTTTTCTCCATGCGACCATGAAACTTTTGACAGATAAGAGTGCAGACACATGAATTTAATATGTGTTTTTAAAATTAGAAGAATCCGATGGTATTTGTAATTTTTATTTATGTTTATATGCTTTAAAATCCCGCAAAAACTAAATTTTTACAAACTTGGGAAGAGATCTGAAAATACTGGTACTTCGACAACGGCTAATTCAATAGATACAGTGTTCTCATGACTCAAAAACACTTCGGGACTATTTTTACTCAACTGTAATGTACCCGGTTTCTGTTAAGACATGTACAGGTTTCAGTTTCAGAATAGGTGTTAGGAAACTAAAGCGGACGGTACATCTTCTCTCCACTTGGAGCGTCTCGCCTGTCCCTACAACTTGTCTACCAGAGACTGGTTCGAATTACTCAATCAGTGTGTAATACAACACGCTTCCTCCTGCAAGCGCTCTATACTGCAGAACCCTGCTGCGATCAGAAGAAGACTCAAGCTACACTCAGAGACCCAACATAGGCAAAATTCAACCATTATTGAGTGCGAGTGCAGGCAAGCGAATTGCTCTTGTGACGTAACTGTAAGCAGATGAAGACGACATAAAAAGAATGCACTCATTACAATCGGCCGTTACACTAACCCTAACAGTGAAAAACATGTGGAATTGTTTATATTGTGTACTTGTACAGGTTGTTCGTTGCACAGGTTCGCACTTGCACATGACACATTGCAAAGGGAGGGGAAAAGAAATCTGTCAGTTGTGTCTTAGTAGCGAACCAGTTAAGATATGCTGTATTCGCAATTTGAAAACCTCGATCAAATATAATCATTAGGCTCCGTATTTCAGCTACCTATAAACTGGAATGAAGTTGCCTGATTCGAAGTATATGTGACGTCACACCATAGGTACAGGTACGTTCGTATACAAAATAGTTACGCATCCTCTGCCCTCTTCCTCTAGGAAGTCAAAATCGGGACGCAGAGTAAGTAGTTTTATCGATCACTTTTCTTACTAGTCGTATTTGGATAACTACATCTTTGTGGCTGATTGAAGGTTCATTGCAGAGGTAACATACCTTAAGTAAGACGCTCAAGCGTGTAAAATTGCAGGGCATAGTCGAGGATATTTTAACTAATATTTTCAACAACATTACTTATAAATTGTATAAAATAAATGTAAAAGTGACAAAAACAATGCACTGAGATACTTCAATACCAAAAGGCACAGAAAAGTGTGCTGAACGTAATCCAAAAGAACCAGTACCATCAAAATCTGAAAATTATGAACATATTAACTCGAGGTTTAGCTTGGATTTTGTGTAGCCTACAGTGATGCTCAGTGCCAACATCCCAAATTAATTAAATAATCTATATTTTAGGGAATTACTGGAAAAGTACATAGAAAATTAGTGGGTTTTCAGTGATGAGCGACATGCAACATCCTAATGAAGCACGAAAACATATCAGACAATAGGAATATCTTATACTACATCATGTACCATAATGTCATATGCTATTGAAAGAATTTCTTGCAGTAGCCCTATCAAATCATTTCAAGTGACATTCGCATATGTTCAAGTTCCGTTATTTACGAATGCACGGTATTATTCACTGCAAAGATCACGACGAAAATGAACATCACGGCTCAAGCATGTGTTTACTAATATAGCTTCAGAATGTCGGGAGTTGACTGTACTCCACGAACAGGCAGGGTTGACTTGTTTGTTTATATTTTTATCCGTTGCATTACCTGTGTTCGGCGTACTATATACCCAAAGTGTCTTTAACTTCAGTCTTTAGGTAGCTGAATTACGGAGCCTAATAATCATAGTTTTAGAATGGATGAGCAGGAATCCAGTACAAACAAAAACAATAAAACTAGCTCTTAAAAATTGCTTCTTAGTCAAGCAAGGAAAATTATAATTGCTAATATTGGTTCATTTACCGCTTGCATATTCATTGAGTGTAACTTCTAACCTTGTATTATTTTGTAATTATTATTTAGTATGTTCGCATTATTTTACTCGAATTTTGCTATACACATTTTTATTAGTGTTTCTTAAATATTAGCCTAGATCATATATGTAACAGATAACTCCTCGCTACGTTAAAATCGGCAGCACTTTGAAGAGAACACCCGTCCGCCGTAAACGAACACGAGATGGCAGCACAGTTGCTAATGCAATTCAAATGGGTATTAGGACGTGACTCCTTATGTAACAACTAGATGGCAGTGTAGTAAACCTGACAAAAATTGTTAACCTCAAAGCCTATAACCCCGACAAATCTGTTACATATATGATCTAGGATATTAGTCTGTAAAATTGTATCAGCTTCTTTAGTTTCTGGCTAAGTGGAAGAAAAGGCCTGATGGCCTTAACTGCGCCAGAATAAATAAATAGATATTAAAAAAAAATACGTTTTCCGAAATAGAAAACGTTTCACAAAATTACTCCTTTAAGTGAAAAATTTAAAGAGTAATTGACTTAATTCATACACTGCTGCACTAACCTATATTACTACTCATATGTCACAATTCTACAGGCTAATAAGTTTAGATCTTATAAAAAGTAGTTCATTACTGTAAAGTACGTTGAAATTACTATTTATGTCTATTGTAATAAATAGTATTACAAATTTCTTCCTATTACCTACCATTTTACCAGCAAACAAATCAGAAAAATCACATATGTTAGAAATCATCATAATCTTTAGTATAATTTGTACACACAACATCCTGCACATCGCATTTCAGCACTGTAAAATCACTCTCAAGTGTCCTGTAATTGAAGCCTTCAGGAAAATGCAGTCTAACCAAGTAAGAGTTTCTGCATGTTACGAGACACATTTTAACAAGATTTCCATTATACTACTTAGGATAAGTGCCTGCAAATCAGATTTCAGAGATTAATGACAGGGAAAATCTGGTATTCAATGCCCAGTATTTTATTATAAAGATCACAATCGTATGAAATATCGAATTTGACCTGTAGCAAACTGTCAGTAAAATTATAAGTAGAAACGTGAAATATCACAACTTTAACCATGCTTCTACAATTCATTACGAAAAACTTAAAATTTACATGAAATTCAAAATTAATACTTAAGCAATTTAAAAAAGGCCATTTTTATCCTTATAAGGGTTTCGCCTTTATCCTTAAGATAATTTCAACTATATAACGTTAATAAACACTTTGCACGAGATTAGTATGACTCCGGATCTACACCGGAAAAGTAAAAAGCATTACACTAACAAAAAACTGAGATTTGAATCAATTACGGTGGCTTCTAAACGTCATAGTTTCGACCAAAACGATAGGACATAACAGACTTTATTATTATTATTATTATTATTATTATTATATCTAATAACTAGAAGGCGGATTTATACGCACTAAAAATTAATACTGTTAGTCGGTATAGTTTTTAAACATAAAACGTTTGTCCCCATTCCTTTTAGAGATGTAATTCTTGTCATTTAGTTTTTCCCTTTCGGTAACCGAACGATCTTTACCTAACACCCAAAATCAGCCAGGGGTTAACAAGATGCACTATCTAGTTCTTACAAATAAGTTCTCTTTATTACATTTCGGAGTTCTGAGAACCAGGTTCAAAGCTCCTCTTAGTCGACATCACATCCACTCAACCACACTCAGTGTCATTTTTAACTTTCAGTGCATATAAATCAGGAGTCTAATAATAACAATAAAAATAATCAAATCTCTGGTGCGACAATCCACACTAAGACCAAGGCCGACCAGCCGACAGTTGGCCCCAAGTGCACATGTTTCTGCAGAAGTAAACAATCATACAAGTAGTATGGAGGTAATCTGTGGTCAGCACAATGATCACCCCATCCGTTATGACTGGCGTACAAAACCGGATTTTGTTACTCACTCCAACTCCCCAAATTCCTCACGATCAATTATTCCCACATGAACAGGCGAACCAAGGCTCATTTCGTATTGCTATTCCAATGCATAACGACTTAGACTACGGAATTTGTTAAAAACAATTAAGACCTTCTTGGTATAAAGAAGAAATAAAATCCTTATACGGAAACAAAATTGTAAAGTAGCCATCGGCGTAACTCAGGCGGTAGATCGTTTGGCTGCAAATTCATATGTGTGATCGGAAGTCCATTCGATTCCCGCTTGGGCTGATTATCCGAGGTTTTCCGTAACTGCAGGACGAATGTCAGGTAAACACATGGAGAATCCTCGGCCTCATCTCCCCATACACCATCTCGCTATCACCAAATCCATGCTAAATAACGTAATAGTTGATACAGCGTCGTAAAATAACAGACAAAAAATACTGACGTCAACATATTTGAAGTAACTCAGAAAGAAATAGCGACTTTCTTTCAAGGAATACAGTTTGGGGAGACATAAATCCCTTTCAGACTACTGAACATGTTCTAATTCTGAATCAGGGTAATATGAAAATAAGAACCAAAAAGTGGAATTATGCAAGGAGTAATATTATACAGGGGTGTTTCCGATCTCTGACAACGAATTTGAATGACATCAGTGCGTCAGGAGTCTCACGACAGCTGAACTGTGGTGCGAGGTGACACACCAGTAGTGAGTGATCTCATAGTCAGAGTGCACGGCGACTCACAGCAGAAATTCCAAAGAAAATCGAGCCTTTTTGGGAGGGGTACATTACGATACTTTCCAATGCCAAGTACAGTTAAGTGAAAATAAAAGAAGCCTGCAATAAACGAGGTTTCATTATTTCCAAGAAAGACATCTTCTGTGTACTTAATAAGATTGGTAAAGCTCAAATGGAATTAATTTGTATCATCTCGTGGGGTGCGGCGACTTGTGACGGAGGGTGGATTTGCTTGCTTTTTCCACTCTGGAATTAATCCCATCCGAGCTCTGCCAGTCTTATTAGGTACACAAAATATACCTTTCTTGGAAATAACGAAACCACGTTTTTTTGCAGGCTATGATTTTCACGAACCGCACTTGGCATCGGAAAGGGTTGTTATGTACCCCTCCCAAAAAGGCTCGACTTTCTTGGGCATTGCTACTGTGATACACCGTGCACTCTGATTATGAAATCACTCACTACTGGTCTGTCACCTCTCGCCGCAATTCAGTTGTCGGTGTGATTCCTGACGCACATGATGTCATTCAAATTCGTTATCAGAGATCGGAAACAACCCTCCGTACATCCCAATATCACCACTTTGTTCATCACGTCGGAAAACTCCAAATAGTAGTCTTATACGTACATAGATTAGAAAAAGGATCAATTCGAGAAAATAGCATCCTTTTTGTTATTCGAGAAAATACATTCTTTTTGTTTAAAGGAAATTATATGACTCAAATTGGAGACGATAAATCAACGTGTTTAGCCTACATGCATTGGAAATCTTTGTCTTGTAATGTAAAATTCGCATTGGCATACTGCGAATATGTGTAAATTGCATGTATCCACAAAAATAAAAAAGTATAAAGATTCCTACTTTGGCACCGAATTCTTCTGCCTCGAGGAAGACTTTTTAAATGTCATGATGACTACAAATGCAAGGTCATGACTGTAGCACAGTCATAAAACAGAAAAGCAACAGAAATTGCACCATACATATTTCAACGTATCTATTTCACAAAAATCCCTTCTGTCGGACCCGACAAGATTCACATCGGGATTTTTTATAAACGCCTCCATAAAGCTTATTAATACAGCCACGGTAGTCGCAACAGCCACTGAGAAAGGAATGCCGCATGTACGCGACCCTCCATCTAACTTGGAACGGATTCAAACTCCGAAAGCAAAGTGGAGTTTTTGTTTGTTACTCGGTCGGAAGTTCCAAAGTGAATGAACCGGCATTTCCAGTTTCCCCAAAACGTTTTTAACAACGCATATTCACTTGGAAAGCGAACTCTATTGCCTACAAAAATATATCTACGTTAAGATGCCTACTACTGGAGATGCTGTTTCAATTGCATGGCTGCTTCATTATTTACGTTATCTAGGTTAACAACAGTCATGATACAGAAAGAAATTTGACTCTGCGAAGAACCAGACTATAAGAGTTAGAATCCGGTCTCAATTATATTGGTCTCCTGCGTAATAACCCACACTGATTGCCAGTGATCACGGTGAAAGGTTGGATTTCTGACGTTTCTAGCAAAGCACGTGGAACATACAGGGCTAGAGCGCAACGCTGAAACTAACAGAATCCTCCCTTCCCTTACTCCGATGGCAGATGTTCAGCTGAAAGGCGGGTGAGTGGACGGCCAGGCAGGTAAGTGTAGAAGAAAAGTTTTGGTGTGTATGTGTGTGTATATATGTACTGTATATGTATACATAAATTCTTTATGCCAAAGACCTGTAAACATGTGAAATAAATAAATAAATATATATATATATATATATATATATATATATATATATATATATATATATACATACATACATTGTGTGTGTTGGGCAAGGGTAGAACACTTCAGACCGCTCAACTTCAAGACAAGCATGGAATAAGATCTCTGCCGCTGGTTCAATAGCAATTATACCTCTCCCTTCACCTGTCGACAATATTCACTTCTTCTCTCATACATTATGGAACGAAGTCTAGCTCTCAGTAACAGATGCGGCTAGATTAGCAAGATATGTGGCCTATATAGAAGAGACGAAATTATCTTTCATTAAACCAGATAAACAAGGACGACTTGACGACCATCAAAGACGACTGATAGTGTAAATGTTAGAGGACGACTTGAGGAGATGGAGAAAGCGGATGGAAAAACAGCCAATAGAGAAGTGAAGAAGCATCGTAGGGGTGGTCCATACTGAAAGCGACTGTTAAACCAGTGATGATGATGATGATGATGATGATGATGATGATGAAACACAGTTGATATAATACAGACAATTCACCTGTTTCGTGAAATAAGATGACACTCAAATGCAGAATACCAAAACCAAGTGGAAGTGCTGAAAAATTGTATGTAAGAGTTTGAAACATAAACAAAAGGAGTCAACTTGACTGATTATCACTGCCTACAGATAACACTTCCTCCTTCCACTTTAGTATTATGTTACTGTTATCATAGAACAGCAATCGTAGTAGCAATAACAGAACAACAATATTACAGTAGAAAATAAAACAGGAGTACCACAAAAAAGTGACAACACCGTATTTATTAACCACACAACATCCCGTACTTGTTATCGACGTGATTAATTCAATGCCAGTTTTCGGTGTTGAAAGCAGACACTTTCAGCTAACGCTGGACATGGGACAGTAGCACTATTAGCAGAAAGTAATACCACAGTCTAGTATATACTCACGAAGCTTGAGTTTATGAGGGTACTAGAAACAATAGACTGTGCAGGTACTATTTCGCATTGTCTGTAATGAGGCGATAGTAGCGATCCAAGTGGTTAGCAACTATCTATGGATGCTTATTTACTACGTATTGAGCTTCGTGACTGTATATAACAGACTGTGGTAATACTAATAGTAGATAAACAATAATATTGGTATAGTATTATCAGTAATAGGCTATATTCGTGTCGGTAATAGATGAGTAATATTAGTATTGTCAATAGGTCCTAGTAATAATATCCGCTCTGTAGTATTATCAGGAATATATGTAATAGATCAGTACAGTAAAAGTAATGTATAGTATGTGTAATTTTATTGTTTAGTAGTGTCTATTCGTTATGTCATACAATAATGGAATGAGAATTTCCAATTTGCATACTCGAAGAAAATTTACGCTCAAAATATTTTCATTAATACCAATTTCAAAAGATATGCACTTTTTTTTTTCCAGAATTATGTTCAGATTTCCTTATCATTATGACGAAATACACGTCATAAAGGCATACATGAAAGACTGTGGGACGGAGATGAAAGGTTGCTTCGTTTGGAAAACAGTCATTTACAGACACCGTTTAGTAAACGTTTTTGAAATCATCCCAAAAACTAAATGATGCTAAAATATTCAAGTGCAATGGACGTCATACGCCGAAGCGGCGACAGGGATTTAGGTGTGAAAATGTAAATTAGAATAAGGAACAGTCCTGAATATAAAATGACAAATATTCTTCGAAGCCTTCTAAGTAAGCTTCACTTCAGAAGACTACATTATTCCAACATTTCGCGCAATGCGGACCTTTTCACCGAACACACCCCATCGTAAGTTCAGACGGCTGTCCGCATTCGAGTAATTTTTATGATCCTGGTTTACGGCACCGAAGTGGTGGAACGAAAATGGAGAGAGCACTTCATTTCGAAGAACGGCTTCGTAGCTTACGCTTATCGAACTCTTACGTTACACGAATTTCAAATTAGCAAGGCGAAAGTAAAATACTGAAAAACTAAACACACGATTAAAAATAAAGATATAGTAAAGGAAAAGATACAAGCAGAATGAAGGGGATATTATAAACTTAAGGGAGAAAAAAACACTATAAAATAACAAGAAAAAAGATTTAGAGAGACCATGCCAATAAATACAAATATATTTTGGCTACTTATACCTAGCTTATACCTACATAGGGCTGCATTTTTAAAACAATTTCAGAAGCCTGTTAGCATTTCATTTCATAAGGTGATTACTAGAGGGCGGATGTTGATGAAAAGTCATCTTATTTTTCACATTAGGACGATGCTATTAATATCACCGTAAAAAAAAGAAATTTCTTATATTGCATTTTTTGACATTTTCCAACTAATAGGTCATTTTTATATTTTTTTCGGCATTTATTGGTCATTTTTAGTACCTTGAAGAACTTTTAGATAATTTTGAATGCATTTTGCTTTCTTCTTTACCGATATGTCTGTTAAACCATTTTCTAACCAGTAGTAATTATCTACTGAGTAAGTGAATGACAGTGAAGTTTGAGTTTTATAGTTTGGAACAGACTCTAAGTACATCCCTCATTCCACTGAAGACTTCACTTCACATAACGGAAGTAGTATACGATGCTTGACAACAGCTATGTTTAAGTGAGGACTTTGACCGCTACTGTTCTTTTGTTGGTACGAGGGTGTCTTTAGAATTTATGTTTGAAAGGGGGGAAACTTTCACCATGTCCTGGACAGGACGTTGTGACCTCGACATGGTTCGGAAGGGATGTCTACTGTATTAGACAGTATTTTTAACACAAATATTGCAGGAATGCACGCTGCACCCACAATTTTTGTAGCTCACACTCCCCCATTTGGAAGAACTAGTAACAAAAGTGAAGCGCGGAAGGAGACGGAGGATGAAGGCACTGACATGGACCATCCCTGCTTGAAACACATTGTAAACCCTCATTAAAATCTATAGTTTTCCCTTAAAACTTTCATTTTGTTGCATGTTCTTTTCCTCTATCCTAGCCAAATTCCAGGAAGTTGCCTCCTCTCTCCGAGATTTGCTGGGCAGTCATTGAAACAAGGTGACTAATTTTTAAGAAGTTGTGGTGCGAGTACGGTAAATAATATTTAAATGTCATTTTCTTTTATTTTTATGTAATGTTTCCATTAGTTTAAGTAGAATTTTAGGTCATCAACATCCGCCCCCTAGTGATTACAATAAAAAAAATGTTCTAAGCTATTTTATGTGTGTTAATACTTGAGGCAATGAAATTGGCTGTTAACTGAATTCCCATTATCAAGAAAACCATTACTAGGAAGATTTTCCATACATTCTCTATGAAAAATTGATTGAATTACCGCGAAATTGCTGCTATTTAATGCCCACGACTTTGTAAGCTACAAGAATTCCACGAAAATACCATTAAAATGCAACACGTTATCATTCTGTGTAAACTCGCTGGAACATTCACAGCATACATTCAATATAATTACACAATACAGTGGTAATCTAGAGGCCACAGAGATATAGTTCCCTGAAACAATTTTAAAAGTGTAGAAGATGTAAATCATTATATGCCCACACGTTACGAAAAAGAAATAACATCTATCAGTCACGAAATATTAATCGTAATATCAGATCCAAAGAGTTCCATCGAAATATTCCTCTTTCATAACGTGAGAGGGAACATTTCAACACATTGTGACACCACAGTCTAGTATATACAGTCACGAAGCTTGAGTTGTGAGGGTGCCAGGAACAATAAACTGTGCCGGTACTATTTCGCATTGTCTGAATTGAGGCGATATTAGCGATCCTAGTGGTTAGCAACTATCTATGGATGCATATTTACTACGTATTGAGCTTCGTGACTGTATATACTATATTGTGGTAACGCCATGACAAACGAGACAAAAATGGAGCAAGAAATAACATAAATAAAAGGACGGACACTGGCAGTAATAGAAGTAAAACAAGAACAATTAGAAAAATATGTGAAAATGAGAGATAAGGAGAAAAATAGAAGACAGTGAAATAAATGGGAGAGGAAAAAGGCAAAAAGAGATATTCACTACGCCCAAAGGGAGGGATGGAGGGAGGGATGCAGATACAGTTCGATGCTTCTGTAACATCGGAACTGACATTAGGTGGTGTGGTCGGCACCATGCTCCGACCGCTTTTTACTCCCGAAAAAGACCCGGTACTCATTTGACACGAGATTGAGGGGAACCCGGTTCATTATGGAAATATTTATAATGAAAAAGATCCCGCCACCACACGGATTTCTACACGGGACCTTCTAGTCCGTAACCAGTTGCTCTAACATCTGAGACACCCGGCCGAACAGGAACAAAGGAAGATAGAAAAGAAATAAGGGCACAAAAAAGTTGGTGGGACAAAATGAGAAGGGAAAAAGACAAAGACAGGAGAAATAAATAGAAAAAAAATTACGATAGAAATTAAAAAAAGATGACGAAATTAAGAAGAAAAGAAAAGTGTACAAAAACAAAACAAATAAACAGCAAGATTCAATGACAGAAATTAGAAAAGAGAAGCAATGGGAAATAAATAGAGAAACATAAAAAGAAAAAGCGAGAAATCAGAAGAAGAAAACGAAGGAAAAAAAGAAGGAAAGAGAAAAGTAGGAAAAATCAAGTATAGAGAAAAAGAGAGAAGATTAAAAAAGAAAGACATAGAGAAATATGTACTCATGAATGGTGAATTTGCAAACCGACTTAAGTCCACATTTTGGGGGTTCTGAGTTGAGAGCATGATTATGTTACTGTGTGCAAGGGGCATCGTTTAGTAGCAGAATGACTTTAATCCACGACTTTTGTATAGTTTTATTAGAAGCAGAATATTTGGTTAAGGGGTAAAACGACTTTAGTCCTGGACTTAAGTTGTTTTGCCTGCCAAGTATTGAAGAAACTTACATAATATGTAATTTTAATCATACAATCAGCTGACAAAGTGTTTTTTTCTCTGTGGGTAATTCTTTAGTTGTGAAAATTTATTACGTTTGAAAAACAGAACATGAAAATGAAAAGCAATATGCTCAGTAATCGTGCTAATCTTGTAGCTGAAGTAAAAAGTATTGTAAAATGGATCCAAGTTAAGCATTGAGAGAGGAGTTTCTTGGTGTCAAATTTGAATACATGAAAAATGTATGCTTGCCTAAACACCAGTTCAGGATATGTACTACTATCGCCACCTTACCGCCCCAGCTTTCTCTGTGCACAACATTAAAACTAGTAAAATGTCCTTTTGTTCTACCATGAGGGACAGGCCAAGAAAAGTCTTAATGAGGTATGTAATTTTCTGCTGCACACTACTACAATAACTGTGTCCCATCACTGTGGTTGTTTTGCGAAAGTTGTCCGGGACAAAATAAGAACACACTAATCAAATTCTTAATGGTAATAAGTGCTCAGAAACATTTCTTCAACATCATACTTTTCTCCATCAGAGGTATGTGCTCTTGTGATTAACAAATTGTTCAAAATAATGTTGTTCAACAATTACAATAAAGTTATTTTATGATTTTGGTAAAAATACATTTAGTTAAACATGTTTATGTGTCAGTAACCTAATAATGACACAGGATTGAAGTTAATTTGCAGAACAACTTAAGTCCTGAAGATAATTAATTTTTTACGACCTGAAGAAGAGTACAAAAGTATGAATTTTTATACTAAAACTATTTCTCTTACATAAAAAAATATATTGTAACAATATATGGTTCAGCGAGGCCAAAAACAGTTTTCTTTAATTTTCTCAAAACTACTTATAGCGACTTAGTCGTTTTGCAAATTCACTATTCACATAAAGATAAAATGGAGACAGGGGCACTAAATGGAGTGAAAAGAAAGGAAACTAAACATATAAGAGGAAAAATGAAAAGGAAAGGAATAACTAGTAAGAACGAAGAAAGGGAAAGATATGAGTGAAGAAAGTGAAAGAGGAAAAATAAAGAACTGAAAGAAAGGAAAACGAAAAGGAAAGAATAAAGAAAATGCATGTAGACCTCGTCACATAATCATGGCAATCTTGTAAATGACAGTACTTGTTAAACGTATCCACCAATTTCACGAAGTAAGAGAAGTGCGGTAGTGGAATACTGCCTCAAGTGGGCAGCCAGGGAGGGATTTGGCACGCGAGATGAAGGTGAAGTGATAGGCGGCGGACAGCCAGAAGTATCGGGAGTGAAAAGACTGGTTTATTCGCACGACACGGAGAGAAGTGGTAATAGTTCAGATTGATCACCGAAGTTTACCGCCAACATAAAGTGGAGCGCCTTATGCCACTCGCGATATTTATGAAGGCAGATACCGACACGCACGCCGCTCATAATCATCCCACATCTTAATAAAAACAATACACACGTCACGTATCGTATTTCATAATCGCACAAGAGGGAGTAAACCAAACTAACAACGTATACATCACAACATGACAACAAAACTACAACAATGTAGTAATGTGACAAGCTATACAATTCAATTACGAGTACTAACAATTCGTCATTGATTTTATGAAACCTTCTATTATTTATTTATGTATTTATATATTTATTTAACCTGGTAGATATCAGGCCATCAGGCCTTCTCTTCCCCTCTACCAGGGGATTACAACTACAATATTAAGAATACAATTACAATTCTATGTGACAGCTCAGATCAAAAAGAAAGAAAAAAGTAATTAAATACTAAACGGCATCATCATCATCATCATCATCACTGGCGTGACGGTCCTTTTAGTTTAACCGTAGCCTTCCTTTCATCAGCCATCCATTCACTTCGGTTTATGGCCCTTGCTTTTCAATTCATCATACCTATAGTCCGGGTCAGCTTACTTCATACCCTAAGGGTGAAAACTAACCATTTTCCCCCCATTACTACATATGCTAGTGCATTGTGGTGATTTTATAGCTGCAGGTTGAATTTTCTTTTGCCAACTTCGTTTCGAATTTCGATACTGACAAATACTACAAATGGTAGTGATTTTGTAACTGGTAAGTTGGCAGCTGAGACAAATATTGACAATATTTGTCGGTAGTGGAGTTCCATGAAATTAAAATTGTTCTAGATTTCTGAGCCGGTTACTGGAAGCTAATGAAATTTGAACATACTAAAAATTAATTAATATCAGTATTAATATTAATACATAATAGTTATTTTATGTGTTGCGTCATGGTTATAATTCAAGACTATAGTAAGGTAAATTTCGGAGTTAGTACTAATAATTTCATGTGGTCAAACAAAATACATTTTTAGGTTATGTCTCGTGAGTAAATTGTTTAGTCAAACCAATGAATTTCGTATTGTCAGACAAAATACTTGACATGTTGATCCCTTTCCCGTATAGTTTGCCTACGAAAATATGTTACAAATTATTGAATTATTTAGAATAACCTTCCAACATAAAGTACGGTACGTAAATAAATAAGTCATTTAGTACATAGGATCGTGTGATATCTGGTAACAGTTGGCTACACTGACAAGGCGGCAATATTTGCTGTTTAGGAACCGTTCTTATGTGACCTTCACTATATATTTCGTAAGTCTGTCTGTTAAAGAACCAAACTTTCACTTGAAATTACAATTCCTCGTAGTGTAGAAACTTCAAATGAATGTAAATCCGTGAAGTTACATTGCAGAGGTAGTGTTAGCGGTACCTTTGGGGAGGCCGAGACGTAGGTGGGAGGATAATATTAAAATGGATTTGAGGGAGCTGGGATACGATGATAGAGACTGGATTAATCTTGCACAGGACAGGGACAGATGGTGGGCGTATGTGAGGGCGTCAATGAACCTGCGGATTCTTTAAAAGACATAAGTAATGTTAACGGTGGTGGTAGTAGTAGTAGTAGTAGTAGTAGCAGCAGCAATAATAATAATAATAATAATAATAATAATAATAATAATAATAATAATAATCCGATAGATTCTGTAACCTCAGTCATTCTGATGCAATTACCCTATTATTAGCATATAATCATACCATCGCATCGTATTTGAATAATATCTTTGGTTCAAGTGAGGTGGTTAAACAAATGAAACCATACATGATACCCATAATGATCGCGCAATCACCTCGGTGAACAAGAAGAAATAAATGGCATTAAGACCAGACGGTCGTGTATACTATTTTAATATCTACAACTGAAATCACCGATTCATAGGAGCTTCATGTCCGAAGTTGCGGGACTACCTACTAAATATGCATTCAATTTATATGTAAAAGAAAAGCCGAAGTACTGTTGATGCAAATACAAGAGTCATGCTTATTTCACATACTACAATGCTCGAAACGTGAATTTACATAACTCGTCATCCAGTCGCGAATATTTCATGCACAACTCGTGGGATTTTGCACTAAGCATTGTCTCGTATCACTGCGAAATTTAAGGGTAAGAAACAAGTCGCGTTTATTCAACTCAAGAGATGAAAGTATGAAACGCTACATAATTTGAAGTTATGAATTCAGTTTTAATGCAAAAACTGTCAGGAAGAGAGTATCTGCACATGTAACTTATGGATCCGTGTTCAGATTCCGGCTAGCCCGAATACAGTATGTGATGGACAAAAATGTGCTCTAAACTAATGGTCTTATGTAGGACAGGATATAAGTGGACGTTTCCCATACATGGAGCTTACTATCACAGCATCTCCGTACCTAGACATGCTAGAAGAATATTTCCACAGATTGCACACAAATAGCCCAGCATAATCTTCCAACAAGATGGAACACCGCCTCACTGGCGCGTCGTGCGAACACTTTCTCGAACCGATGAATTGGACGCGACGGTACAATAGCATGGTCTCCTCGTTCTCCCGACACTACTCGGTTAATTTTTTCTTTGGGGCTATGCCAAAGACATTGTGTATTCCACCAAGGTGATTGACATCTACAAACTTATATAATCACATTGTAGAATCAATAGTAACTATCACACAATCATGATATGTTACACAGAACTTGGACTGAAATTGAATATCGATTCGATATTATTCGTGCTATCGAGGGAATTCACATACTGTAGAAATCTACTACTGACTGTTCTTTTGTGAAATTGAGTTGCACTTTCTAATAAAGGTGACAAAATTCCCTCGCATTTACTTTTTTCTTTTGAGAGATGGTTAAATTCAGAAAAGTTCGAGAGGTAGTATACAGAGGCTGAAGTATTAACTGGTACATTTTTACTCATTCCGACTGTACTAGAATTGTTTTCAACTCCGATTCCGCAACATACTGGGACTTAAGCAGCCTACAGTTTAAAATCTTCAAATAAAAATAGGTCCAAAAACAATAGCCTTGAATTTGAAGGCGATTTTCTCCATCTGACAGCCTAGTGAAATAACGGTAGGCATACAATACATTGATTAGGAAGGACAGAACATCTATAATGTGTTCACATCTTATGCTAAGATCTAGCACTGAAGGCCAATCAATGGCTTGGAAACAATGCGTGAATATCTGTCAGCAGATTCGTGAGCAAGCAGGAATTCTTGGGCATAAAGGGGAAGGGAAAAGAAAAGGAGATATCCCTGCCCATTTTCTTTCCACTTAAACTTCTTTAGAAACAAACACAGAATAAGGCACTGAACATCAGTGTTGAATTTTAGGCGACTAGCGAGAGCCGAAAACTATGATGCCTGCCTTATACAACCTGTCACTCAGCAATGCTTGCCTTCCTGTGTACCCGTATCGGTCCGAAACATAACTGTCTCTGCCGAGGAAGGTGGAGTAGGGAATTAAGGGTGATCCGCAGTGGCTCGATTTAGTTATTAGCGCCCAGACCTAGTGTAGCCCGTCAGTATGTCACGCAAACGGCCCGGGTTTGAGTCTCGATCAGGTCTGGGATCCTTCATGAATACAAAGCGGACCTTAGCGCAATCGGCTAGTGTGGCTGAGAATGCGCCTAGGACAACAGATCAACGATGATCTTAGTGCTTGGTCATAATTACCAATAACTACCCTCTTAAATCTGCTGTCAAAATTTGTATTTCTTGTTTAACATTCTGTGTGAATAAATTCACATCGAATCCACAGCGAGGTTAAATTACTCTCACTTGTTTCACGACGCTAAAAATATGAAACTGCTATTCAGCACCAACCGGATTTGAAACAGCAATATCGTGGTCTACTTGAAAGGACAACTCGACATCTCTGTATAAACAGTATGTATTTTTCGAATGTAATCATTGTATAGGAAGATGGTTAGGGATAATGACTAATACAGTTGAAAGTTTAACATCGTTTAAAAAGACCGATAAAATTTGTTTGGGTCTCTATGGCATAGTGACAAGGCTCCTTTACGCGCAAAAAATCTGAGACATAGAGCTTCCTTGCTTCCATCTTGAAGAGAACTATAGTAAACATTTTTATCGCGAGGTCACAGGTCATTTCAATGTACTATCCTGACATTTATTTGCAAATTATAGAAAACACCACAAGGAAGTTAAGTACACCATTAGTCAATTAAGAAGCGTTTGGTATAATGAACAGTTTTTCCGTAAGTGCCGATAGCTATGGACAGCGGAATATTCGAAGGATGAAGTGGGCAATAGTATATTTGCTGTTCCTGTACGATTATATAATTAAACTTAAAAGAAAAACATAGGAAACATCTTATAACTTGTCTTCTTCTTTCTTTTCTTTTTATGTATTGAATTTCGTTTTTTTTTTTTTTTGCAATATATCTCATTTTCTTTGTGAACTTGAGTATGTATCATCATTTATTCATATTTCTACCGTTTTGTAAAGTTACAAAATTGTACTGTATTTAATTTTAGTGCATTTTTATCTTACAATTCCATATACAATTCTATACACAATTTTAGAATAGGCCTATACTCTTACGTATTATTATATTATTCATAGTTTTCTTACTTATTTACTTACAAATGGCTTTTACGGAATCCGCAGGTTCACTGCTGCCCTCACATAAGCCCGCCATCGGTCCCTATCCTGAGCAAGATTAATGCAGTCTCTAACATCATATCCCACCTCTCTCAAATCCATTTTAATATTATCCTCCCATTTATGTCTCGGCCTCCCCAAATGTCTTACTTCCTCCGGCCTCCCAACTAACACTCTATATACATTTCTGGATTCGCCCAATCGTGCTACATGCCCTGCCCATCTCAAACGTCTGGATTTAATGTCCCATTCCGAGGCTTATTATATGGTTTCGTAACAAGCTGTTTTTTTACGGTGATGGGTTGTCAGCCCTTCGCCCAACCTCCAAGCTGGAGGGCCATCCCTTATCGGCTTTCCACGACTGCTTATTCAATATATTCGCAGCTACTCTCCATATCTGGAGGCCGTCCCCTCTATCCGCAACCTGAGGACGCACCATGCCGTGGTGATAGGGACCCACAATACCAGTCTTCTTAACTATGATATAACACAGATTGACTTCTACCATATGCTGACTGGTATTCTCTGTTTTCATTGTGTCCTATTTTATGACCATTTTGTTGCTGTCAATAGCTCCAGAAATATAATGTATGTTAACAAATTATAACTACAAGTTTAGCACTTATATTAACCAAGAAATTGTCGCGAAAATAATGTAAATTCGTAGTGCAATTTTCAGCACGAACTATCACAAATTTAAAGGCCTAATGAGAATATTATGAAAAAATTATCAACAGCAATCTCACTACAGTTAGAGAAAATCCAAATTCGAGTGGGATTTAATAGACTATTACACGATTAGAAGAAATTAATTACTCTAATACAATAAAATATTAAATGAGTTACTAAAATTCTATTTCACTAATGTTAGCTTCACCAAAACGTTTGAACGGAGCCGCCATTTTCAGTTGACTATCTATGCGGTAAACAAATGACGATCGCAAAGCATGTTTCATAGTACCATAAAGAATTTTCAATTTGGAATGTTGGCAAACAAAGAAACTAATGGTAGGGAGGTGATAAAAACAGAAGAACGTATATAAAAATTAGACGAAATAAAACACTCCAATCCTATAATAATCGTAATGTAGATATTTATTGATTTACTAAAATTCTTATTTAACTAATGTTAGCTTCACAAAAATGTTTGAATGGAGCCGGCATTTTCAGTTGATTATCTATGCGGGAAACAAATGATGATCGGAAAGCATGTTTTATAGTACCGAAAAGAATTTGCAGCTTGAAATGTTGGCAAACAAACAAATGCTAGAGAAGTGATAAAAACAAACAAATGCTAGGGAAGTGATAAAAATAAACAATGCTAGGGAAGTGATAAAATTGTACCGATAAACAGCCATGATTGGTTGAAACACGTCCTTTCGTACCGTTTTATTGGTTAAAAATAGAATGACCCAGTAAAAGTGTAATAGTCGCCAAAAACTCTTGCCTGTGTCAATAACCTTGTTTCCTCAAGTAATTGTATTACCAATTGTTTGAAAATACGTATTATTTTCATTCCTATGACAATCACAATCAATCACTTATAGCCTATGCATGCGTTTAATGGTGTAGGCGTATTTTTAAAATATGTCATGTCAATCTGATGACGACGCCTGGATGTCACTAACATTGAAGCATATTGTTCGTAATTATGATTACACCGTTAATGTATTCTATGAATTTAAATAAAAATATTTTCGTGACATGATGTACACACTCAGCAGTTTCAAAGCAAAGGGTAAAATCTAGGAATTCTATGCGTGGATTGATTCCACGGAATAAAGAAACTCATATACACATTATATACCGCACCAACGTGCATCATTCATACAATTTAAAACAGGACGAGGGAAAACTGATTTGTACAAATACAATGGCGATGGGGACAGCCATAATGCGTTATGGTAATTACGCCAATTTATCGTGCATCAAAGCCCACAAAATACAATAAATTTGGCACAACAATTATGGGAATTCAGTCTCTGACATTAGCAACACAAATACATTCTAATTCAAAACTGCAAATGACTAAATTACTGCCACGTTATTTTTAAAGGTTAATGTCCTTTCCGGAAATGTGACAGAAGTTATTTACACATACATACAAAACTAATTTAATACGATTGTCACTTCACGTGCTGCGCCGTCGTGATTTCCGCCGATTTTCGGACCGCCGACTTGGTCAACTCCGCTTGGATGGGTTCATTGAATATGTAAACATTTGAACTGATTGCTATCGTCTTCACACATGAGCCGAATCAGGCACGGCGTGCGCGCTCCTCAATGCTCTAGTCCTAGTGCGAGATAGGCAGACTGTGAGCCATGGGCGAGAACCGCAACCAGTGCAACTGAGATAAGGCAATGATAATGACATAATTTATAACATGTTCAAGGTCCGTTTCGAAGGTTCTTTCTTACCAGGGATCGACAAACTTAGAGTAAACGTACGTGCTGACTACGACTTCAGCAAGTACGTCTAATCAAAGAAAATTAGGTTCGATTCCTGGCAGAATTGAAAGGTTATAGGACAGGGACACAGAACTGGCGAGAGAGGGGTGGAAAGCATGGAGAAAGCATTGGCTCCCAGTCCACAGTCCACCGGCGTTGAATGACGTCACTGTGTACGCAATCACATAACATAAACACTGAATACAAATCCCCTCCCCTACCAAGTCAATGACGAGGGGGTGGAAGGAAGGGATGAATGACGTATTACGATGAGTGACGCAACGCCACAATTGGCGCCCAGTTCTGCAAGCCTGTTAATAGGAGGCACGGCTGCTGCTGAATAATTTATTTCGAGTTGTTCTGTTTCTTCTGCCACTCTCTTACATTTATGTACGAGTATAACATCACGATGTAATATGATCAAAGATAAATTAGACCCGTAAAGACTATTATATAATAAAACAACAGAAACAGCATTCTTGTTATAACAATAATACCATTCTTCAATATTCCATCATGCTTTCTAAGTTAAGTAAAGAAGCATGAACAGGCTTCGGTATGGAACATACCGGGTGTTAATGACCAACACCGAAAAGTGGCATAAGTCAGTTTTCACAAAAAAAAAATTATTAATTTATTGACAATTTACAGAACATCTGCTGGTTTGGGAAAAGAGACATAAATATTTCTCCCATTAGAATAATTCATACAGAAGAAAATCAAATCGACATAAACAAGCGTGAAGACAGTGTTTTCCTTTTTCTGTAAAATTAACATTTTTGACTTGTGCCACTTTTCCCGAGCACTACAGATATGTACAACGAGTATAGAGGGGTCCTAGACAAGTCGCTTGAGATAGAGTACCCATGATCACCGACGTAAAATGTCCACGATACAAGATACTTAAGTAATTATAATTTCATACTCATAAATCAATAATAAATAGAGTTACAATTTATATTATGACTTCACGCCTTCTTCGCACAGACTAATCACATGACAGCACGCCACTGAATTAGTAACAGGAACTCATTTGTTAACAATAAAATTTTGCAGTTATATTTTTTCCCTAGTGTTGCTAGATATGTATGTACCATAATCATGGGCTGTGAATTTATTCCTGATATGCCGGAAATCTATGATAGGGTACGAGAATCTTATCTGCATCGATGTCGATGTCGTCTTTGTATTGCTGCTGGAAGTCGAAAGTTCCCCGAATAAAGATTATTGAAACATGGATAATACATAATCATTGAAGACCTTCCCGGAAAAAGGATGTAACATTAAATTATTAAAACGTGTAACTTAGGTAAAAAAAGTAACTTCGAAGCATTCTTGGCTTGGCTTCTACGTCGGGTGGATCCGGGACGGTCCTTACACTTAGACACCTTTATACGGGATGATTGGCCAAGTCCGACAGGTGGCCTGGGTGGCATTCGTGAATCCGACGCTGACAGGTGGATCATCCTGCCTCATCCCCTGATAGAGCCAGGTCCCGCTTCGCGTACGAGTGCCTGATGAGCCCCAGAGGCCCGAAGCCCTTCCTATATCAGCATCGGAAACCAGTACTACCACAAAAACTTCACCCCAGTCTAGTTAGTTAGTGGGGTTTAAAAAGGGCGCGTCAGCATCTATGGCTATTTGCGCCCTTATCTAAAATTCTTTACAGAACAGAGACATAATACAATAATCAGAATGCTTAAAAGAACTAAAAAACGTTGTCACGATTAAAACGAGGTACACAAATTCAGTTTCAACAGGGTGATGCATAAAACATTATAAAAATCTCAGACCTTAACCCCAGTCTATTTTTACTATTACGGATGAAGATGAAATGAGGGCCAGGTGGAGAGTGTTGGTGTAATGATAGAGAGAAACGGGAGTATCCCGAGAAAAGCCCTCTGCAACGTCTACTTTGTCCACCACAAATTCCATCACGACTTGACCAGGGATCGAACCTCTGATTCATTCATTTACAACAATAAACTGTTGCATTCAATAGCAGAATAAACTTGCAACCTTAATTAGTGCAATAGTTCTGCTAGTAAATAGAGGCCTAATGAAATATACCTCCGAAACCATTTTCCTTTATGTCGGTAATAGCCTTATTCCGGGAAGATCTTCAATTTTAATAATATATTAACGACTCTCATAAACTTTGTTCACAGTTTTAGGCTAGAAATCCAGTGCACCTAAAATATAACTGAGAATTTATCTCCGTTTATACGACACTGGCTACACAGTGCTTGTTTGTTCCAAAATGTCTCGAGCGCTGACTTCATGTCACATTAACGACATAAACAAAGAGTTCAGTTAAGATAATTTAATGTTGGTTACGAATTTGAACATGTGTGTCTGACTGGAAACCAGGCCCCGGCGTAGCTCAGGCGGTAACCTACTGATCCAGAGGTGCGTTCGGGCGTGGGTTCGAGTCCCGCTTGGGCTGATAGCCTGATTGGATTTTTTCAGACCTTCTTCCCAAATGTAAGGCGAATTTCAGGTAGTTCCAAGGCGAATTCTCGGCTTCATCTTGCCTAATGCTATCACCAATTTTATCAACGCTAAATAACCTAGTAATTGGTACAGTGTCGTTAAATAATCAGTCTCAATGAAGAGTACACATATCATATTATTATTATTATTATTATTATTATTATTATCCCAAGACCTAGGAATAACATTCATAAAGGGAAGAAGAGATAGAAGCTTGAAAACGTACACAGGAACTAAATATTTATATTGTAGATATGTCACTATACACACGAGTAAAAATATTCGTATGAAATAGAACTTGGTCCATTAATGCAGCAAACCTGCCTGCGAGGGGGAACACAACAGCTGCCGTGGAGAGGCTACAATCGATACTTGAGTCTTTGTATCGATTAGTCAAGACCGCCAGCCGGCTCGACACACGTGGGGCAGGTTAGAGCCTACAGGTCAAGGTCGCTCGATACTCGGATACGCCAAGCCTGCCAGCTCACCAAAGGCACGGTCCAAAACATTTCGACACTTCCGCATCTCGCTCAGGAGCTCGACGTTCCTGGACTACTCGAATGAACGACTTCAAACTCATCTCCTAGGAATCTGTCGCATTGGCGGCGACCACCACCACAATTATTATTATTATTATTATTAATATCATCATTATTATTTGGTATAGCGCTGGCCTTCTATGCCCATGGTTGCGGGTTCGATCTCGGGCCAGGTCGATGGCATTTAAGTGTGCTTATATGCGACAGGCTCATGTTAGTAGATTTACTGGCATGTAAAAGAACTCCTGCGGGACAAAATTCCGGCACATCCGGAGACGCTGATATAACCTCTGCAGTTGCGAGCGTCGTTAAATAAAACATATTTTTTTCATTATTATTATTATTATTATTATTATTATTATTATTATTATTACTTCATCCTTATCGAACGTCACATTATTATCATCAATCTCGAGCTGAACTTGCTGCATGGCGGTCGGGTAGCTCTGTTGGTAGACTAAATGGTAACGCACTGGAAGATCGCGGGTTTTTCTTGTCACTAAAATTTCCAAAACAGCCCTAAAGTTCACTCAGCCTCCTATCAATCTAAGTAGGTACATAATCTTTCCCAGGGTAAACGAAGGTCGGAGCGTGGTGCTAACCAAAATACCTCATTCTAGTGCAAGGATATGAAAGCGTGGAGCTCTACCACCATGCTCCCCAAGCGCCTTCATGGATAGCGGATAGCTTACCTTATCTTGCTGTGGTATAAGTTACTGGGTATATAGATTTCAATTTAAAGCAGGCCTAATTATTTAGAGAAGCACGCATCAGTATATTAAATACATTTTACATTAGCCTACATATTTTAATATCATGTGCGTAGTTCCCAATAAAGGTGTGAGTTTCTAAATTTTGTAGGTTGCAATTTTATATTTCTCTCAGATATTATTATTATTATTATTATTATTATTATTATAGTTTAAAATATAAGCTTTATACATTAATAAGTAAATGAATCGGTCATTATAATATTTTGTGCGAAAAAACAAAGTGGACGAGTATACCTTTGGAATGAGTGCCATCTGTGGTTACAAATGAAGGGTTCAGAACCACAGTGAGCCAAGCGCCATTTACTAAAACAAGGGTTAAAATGAAGTTATCACCATAATTCAATGAAATCATATCGCAAGTAACATAAAGTATACACATTAAAACTAAATTATATGTCAATCTTCATTAAACTATGGTATTCACTTAACTTTAACCCTTACTTTCTCCGTTTTTAATAAATGGCGCTTGGCCCATTATGGCTCTGAACCCTTCAAATGTCGTCAATGCAATATTTGTAATAGTAGATTAACATAACAATAGAATTGAAAGTGATGGAAATGTGTGAGCCAACAATCGATAATGAAACGAGATACTTATGATTTGGGCTGGACCGCATTTCTTCAATGGCCCGGTGAATTAGGAGACTAAACTGCGTATGATTAATAAATGGTTGTTTCCTGAACACCACAGAATATCTGACACTGTATGGCTTCAACAAGACGGTGCACCAGCTCGTTTTGGCATCTGGATGAGATTGCAACTTGATGAGCTTTGCTTTTCTTTTCTTAAACAGTGGATTGGTCGGGGATCCGAGAACCTTCCTTCACCTTTGCCATGGCCACCACAAAGGCCAGACATCACCACGCGCGACAATTCTCTTTGGGGTATCATAGAGCAGGATATTCGCAAAAGGCGCTACTTTACAAACGATGAGTTGAATTCTGTGCGCAACTCTTCGCAACTGTGAAGCCACAAATGCTACGGAAAATAAACACACCTGAAGACGCATCCGTCTATGCAGAGATCACGGAGGAATGCATACCGATGTTTTGGAGCCATCATAAACAGGTGAATTTATTTTAAATCTATACTCAAAACAGGGATATACGGACGTAGGAAAATAATGACATTAGATTAGCAAACGTAGAAGTATTAGTACTATATTGTATTTTTAATAATAATGGTGATGATAATAATAATAATAATAATAATAATAATAATAATAATAAATGTTAAACAGATACTCAGTATATACAGTGGACTCTCTTTTGAAAGTTCTGTCCAATAAGGGTAGTGGGTGTGGCAGGTAAAATCAATAAAAATTCTTATTGGTTATCCATCAACGAATACAGTACTGTACTTGCATTTCCTGCCCGCCCCGAGACTTGTGTATGCGGTTCTAGTACGACAGTTCCGTCTCACAAACGGCACAATTCTCAAATGGAAAAAGAGGAGTTCATTCGTTTAAAATCAGTGATCAATATGAATGTCCTAATCAATAAAATATTCTGTTTTCCTTTAACAAAAGTATCACTACAAGACACAGAACCAATTCCCATTCAAATGGCAAACCCATTTCTTAGTTCCCGTATAGGGGCGTGTCTAATTCTCCTACGCAACCAGTCGAACTACAGGATGTCGAACTTGATTTCTGTCGAACTTAAGAGCTTCCACTGTACTTATAGGTTGTCATACGTATTGTCCACTTGAAATCATTATATAATGGGTGATGGCGGATTAAGAACTGGAATACATCTAATGCGCTATGACGTGAATACAGAATGATGTAATAAATAAATAAACAAGTATAAATAAAAGAGCATACATAAGAAATTAATAGTCTACTCTTTCCCCTGATAAAAATAGAGTTTGGATTCGCAGCATATGCATTCTGAAACGCTACCACTATAACCAAAGTGAAGAACGTGAAGTAGGTAAGCAGATATGCAAGTGTTGACTTAGGAAAATAAATGTTCAATGCCGAACCAACGTTTCCTGTTCGTGCCTATCTTACAATGGATTATAAGCGTATAAAAGTTGTGCTGTACACAGAGAATGATGTCCGTAAAATGTGAGCATGAGAACCATGAAATATTTCCAACGTGGGTCTGTCTTGTGGGAGGTCCGAGGAGTGGGACTGACTGTAAGCTAGTCGGTGCAATGTCGGTTTCAAGAGGCAGGTTCTCTCTCGTGTGGACGATACCAGTTTAGCGACGCACGGCTGTTAAAGAAGCAGGTGGGATGAAATCCCTGCTTTCGAACCCGATTGCTTGGGGACACGCGGAAACAGGTTCGAGTGCCACCGGTTGTTACAGAATACAATTCATCAGTGAACATTTTTCTTCCGAAATTACAGTGCACTTGCCGTGAAAGGCCGATACACGGAACGAAATGGATGCTATTGCAGGAAGTGCATAATTATACATTCAATTGAAAATTTATAAAAAAAAATAGGGCTTTAACATATTGGAAACAAACTGATTTTTAGCCGTCCCGAAAACAGTGTAACGAAAAAGAGACCAGATAATTTTCCTTTCTCCTGAAACATAATTACAGTTTTGTTGGTTATAGCCTTATTCCGGCAAGGGCTTCAATTTTGATATATTAACGACTCCCATAAACATTGTTCACAGTTTTAGGCTAGAAATCCAGTGCACCTAAATATAACTGGTCTAAATTGTTGACGTACATATATGAAGAGTCCACTGCAAGAATGATGGATGTCACTTTCTTGTCGAAAATGAACCAAGACTGTCAATTATTTTAATGTACCGAAGTACGTATGATATTTCCATGAAGATATTATGAGTCATCATACGGCGCCGGAGAGAATTTTTCTCCGTTCCATTACTCTTTCATCTGTCAATGCATAGCTTAAGACATATAGAATATATACAGAGTTATATGGCATTAACACTGATAGTCACTGTCCAGTAATGATCGGAAAATCACAGTTAAGCTTTGAGCGCTAAGCATTTCAAACTTTAATGTTTAGGTGAGGGTTTTGGACTTTTTCCATTGCTGGTTGTTACAATCAAAAAATTAAGACACAACGTTTCGAAGGGTGGTTCTCCCTTCGTCTTCAGGTGGAAGGAAGGAGAGAAGAGAAAAACCCTATTGTTGGGATCGTTGCTTACAGCTATTCTGTATGACTGATCGTCGATTCCTGGCTTATAATCTCCACCGAAGCCAGGAATCGACGATCAGTCATACAGAATAGCTGTACGCAACGATCCCAACAATAGGTTTTTTCTCTTCTCTCCTTCCTTCCGCCTGAAGACGAAGGGAGAACCACCCTTCGAAACGTTGTGTCTTAATTTTTTGATTGTGACAACCAGCAATGGAAAAAGTCCAAACCCCTCACCTAAACATTAACAATCCACCATTGCTTTCCAACCCCTCATTTAGATCAACATTTCAAACTTTCAAATGCTTCTCCTGCAAAATGTATTCCAAATACATTCATCATTCTTGCAGTGGACTCTTCATATTTAAATGAGAGCATTCCCAAATAACGAGAAACTTTTCGGATCCCGGGAACGGGAACGTGAAAGATGGCGAAGTTTTAACTTTGTTGTTCTCGTTTCCGTTCACAGTCTACTAGATTCTTTCTGTTGTTATCATAAAGCTATTTGGTCGTCGTATGTTTTGTAGGAAGGAGGCTGTGACAATTTCCTTCTTCATGTATCGTTTCTAACTCAAAATTCAGTAGAATCACTTTCAATATATGCTACATGAATTGAATTCTTAAATATTCTGTGTCATACATTTTGAAGTTGGTTAGCCTGCGCTTATATTGACTGGCTTGTACTCATGAAAGAACGCCATTGGTCAATAATACACAAATAACATCAGAATGCGTAATAACGACTTTATATATCGTTACTGACCTGCATATCGATAGGCTATGCATAGTCGTTTCCGTTCTCGGTTTATTGTGAATGAAAAATCTTCACGTTCACGTCTCATCATGAAACACAAAACTTATATAATGAGAAAGCATAAACTTTTTTATTCCACTATTCATGCTGTGTTAACAGATACCAATAATGACACATTTATGAATTCAGGGTTAATATGGTTTAGACAAAAAATGAGATTTGAAATACGGTACGGAAATTCTCACGCTAGTATTATTTGAAAAAAAACAAAAAAAAAAAAACACTTGTTTACAAGTGAAACTTATTGTCTTAAAAATGACGTCACATGCTTTTACGAAAGACACAAAACATATAATGAGAAAGCGTAAACTTTTTTAATTCCACTATTCAAGCTGTGTTAACAGATACCAATAATGACAGATCTATTTATGAATTCAGGGTTAATATTGTTTAGACAAAAAATTAGATTTGAAATACGGTACAGAAATTCTCACGCTAGTATTATTCGAAAAAAAAAAATCACTTGTTTACAAGTGAAACTTATTTTCTTAAAAATGACGTCACATGCTGTTTTACGAAAAACCGATTCAATTACAGAAGACGCCCCATGGCGTCGTTATTTCAGGTGGGTATAGGATAAAAAATAAAGAAAAGCTTACTTAGAAGTTGCAGTTAGTTTCTGTTAAGCCAGCACATACATCAACCAAAACCTGAAGTTATTGATAAGTGAACAATGGGAGGCCGCAAGAGGGTACAGCTTGGACGGTATGGCGAAGTATGATCCACGACTGTTACGCAAGCTTTCCAGGTCATGAGTTAATGAAAAATTTAGATACGGTATTGCAATAGTTGCATGGACAATGACACGGCCAGCCACATTGCCCCAAATACAGGATGCAAGTCTGAATTACGGAACTGAAAAAACAAAGATACGGTACGTGTAATAATTTTTATGGAAAACGTACACAAGCATCACGTGCACATTACTGTATGTGTTTACTATATGATAAATGCGAGTTTTACATGAAAACATTATAACAACATACAGTATTTTCCAGAAAGAACTTCAAAACAATACATTGTTATCACAAAAAGAAACTCGTTAGGTTGAACTACGTTCATACGAAACAACAGTCTTACACAAAAGAAAATATAAACATACCGGTAACCGTGACGTGAGAGTAAACATAATTTCTATTACACCAAGAATTTCATTATTTCAGTAAAGAAATTCGATTACTATGACGAGTGAAAACAAACATCAAACCTGACATCAAAGATATACTACAAAATAAAAGATAGTACCTTATAACTAGAGCCCGGATGTTCAGGCATTTATTTTGGTTAAAATGGGCAGGCATATAGCCACTAAAAATAGTAAAAATAGGCAGTGAAATAGGCATTTATTAATCACGGAAACATACAAAAAATAGACAAAAACTTAATAAACTATCCCATACGGTACTCACTTTCCTTGGTTACATGTCACAATAAGATGCTTTTTAAAGTTGTCAACTGTCATGGTGAGCTGCCTGTCAGAGAGAACGTTTTTCATGGTGGAAAAAAATCTTTCTACTTTTACTGAAGTCATTGGAGCAAACTTAAAGCAACTTAATTCAGAAGGACTGTCTCTACATTCTTTCAGAGATCGGGAAAAACAGACTGTGTATTGTCTCAAAAAGAGGGATGTGAGAAGGGATTAGAGACTTCAAAGTAGGCGTGACTTGTGCGTGCAACCGACAACAGTAACGGGACCTGGAGACTTGCTTTTAATACTTCCCTCATCCTCTTTCTTTCGCTGGTAAACCCCGAAGTGACCTGAGCACTGAGAGTTATACTGTTCAAACATCTTTGTTAACTGACATAAAAGATGGAATTGGTAGGGGAGAAAAGTTTACGACTTCTTGGAAACATATGTATTGCTGGAGAATAAGATTCTCAGCAAATATTTGTGAGGTGAATATATATTTGTAATTTGTACAACCGTTCTTTTTTGTTTTTTTGATATAATTTATGTGCAGTTCATTTTAAATACATTGAAAATATAGAAAATGTGCAATAACTAAAAAAAGCTTTAAAAGAAGGCATTTAACCTTAAAATAAGCAACGGGAGCTAAAGTAGACAAAAAAAAAGGGAAAATAAAAATTGGCCCTATCGTCCCCAAATGTGTGGACATGTGTTTATCTATAATAGGTCTTTCATGCATACACTTAGTTTAAAAAAGGCATTTTGCCTAACATTCCGGCTCTAATTATTACAAATGCCATTTTTTTTCGGTCAATTCTTTTAGTAATAGCCTATTAGGGAATATAATAAAAAGTTAAGATATATGAAGATAATTAGGGGAAGGAAGCTTAATAGAATGAACGAATTAACTAGTATTAAGAAAGCTCTAGAGAAAAAGCGAATAGGAAATGTATTTGCATTTCCAGACCTGCCGCCGTAAATATATGAAGGGCTATATTATTTCTGAAAGTAAGCGGGGATTTATGATGAGTTATTTAAAAGAAAGATGGCTTTGGTCAATATGGACAGTCAAAAAATATGACTGAAAATAACTGCCAATCAGTTTGGAGGTTACACAGAGTGCATGTGCTTTGGAAAATTGTACATGTGATGAGTTATTTAACATTAGTATCCCGAGTTTTGGACAATGTGATAATTGGTAATTATTTTGGGGTTGGAATGTTTCTTATCGAAAATGATAATATCAGGCGACAGTCACCATGTCTCATTTCTTTATTTCGCTTGTGAGGACACAAAACATTCATACCTTAAGTTGTAATCTATAACCACTTCCTAATTCCTCTCCTTCCGCTAACAAAGATATAATTACATGTGCGGCTTAACTTGCGATCTATTACAACTCACACTTTTCCTGTCTTACCAAAGACACATTCCTTCCACGGTTTAAAATGCCATCTATCAATTCCCCAACACTTTTTATAATAATAATAATAATAATAATAATAATAATAATAATAATAATAATAATAATAATACATTTATTTATTCCGATAGTATAAAGGCATAACCCTCTCTAGTCTAGAGAGAGAGACGATTAAGGCCATCAGGTCTTCTCTTCCATGTCACCAGAGATTCCACTATAAAAGATATTTCTTCCACGGCTAAACTTGTGACCTTTATCAACCCTTCATCACCCTACACCCACTAGCAAAGATGCTTTCCTTCCACGGCTAAACGTGTCACCTATAACCATCTCCCAGCCTCTATATCCACTAGCAAAGATACTTTCCTTCCACAGCTAAACTTGTAATCTGTAACCATCTCCACTCCTCTACATCTATTAGCAAAGATACATTTCTTCCACGGCTAAACTTGTCATCTGTAACCATTTCCCACTCCTCTACATCTATTAGCAAAGATACATTACTTCCACGGCTAAACTTGTCATCTGTAACCATTTTTCCACTCCTCTACATACACTAGCAAAGATACATTACTTCCACGGCTAAACTTGTCATCTGTAACCATTTCCCACTCCTCTACATCTACTAGCAAAGATACATTTCTTCCACGGCTAAACTTGTCATCTGTAACCATTTCCCACTCCTCTACATCTACTAGCAAAGATACATTTCTTCCACGGCTAAACTTGTCATCTGTAACCATTTCCCACTCCTCTACATCTACTAGCAAAGATACATTTCTTCCACGGCTAAACTTGTCATCTGTAACCATTTCCCACTCCTCTACATTCTATTAGCAAAGATACATTACTTCTACGGCTAAACTTGTAATCTGTAACCATTTCCCACTAATCTACATCTACTAGCAAAGATACATTCCTTCCACGGCTAAACTTGTCATCTGTAACCATCTCCCACTCCTCTACATCTACTAGCAAAGATACATTCCTTCCACGGCTAAACTTGTCATCTGTAACCATCTCCCACTCCTCTACATCTACTAGCAAAGATACATTTCTTCCACGGCTAAACTTGTCATCTGTAACCATTTCCCACTCCTCTCCATCTACTAGCAAAGATACATTACTTCCACGGCTAAACTTGTCATCTGTAACCATTTTTCCACTCCTCTACATACACTAGCAAAGATATATTTCTTCCACGGCTAAACTTGGCATCTGTAACCATTTCCCACTCCTCTACATCTACTAGCAAAGATACTTTCCTTCCACGGCTAAACTCGTTATCTGTAATCATTTCCCACTCCTCTACATCTACTAACAAAGATACATTTCTTCCACGGCTAAACTTGTCATCTGTTAACATTTCCCACTCCTCTACATCTACTAGCAAAGATACATTTCTTCCATGGCTAAACTTGTCATCTGTAACCATTTCCCGCTCTTCTACATCTACTAGCAAAGATACATTCCTTCCACGGCTAAACTTGTCATTTATAATCATCTCCCACTCCTCTACATCTACTAGTAAAGATACATTAATTCCACGGCTCAACTTTTAAATTCAATAGCAAAGATAGTACATTCCTTTCAGACTTAATATGGCATCTGTAAGCATCTCCCATTTCTATACTTCCACATGCAAAGACATATCCTTTTTACGACCTATCTTGTAATTTGTATAGGCCTACTGATTAATGTGCCTTCGATGTGTGTAATAATTTTAATTATATACGAGTAAAAACGAAGTATGTTGAAACAAAGTTACTGAGTGACTTTATTAGATGACATGTGCGTTGGAAGGAGATAGGGACAGATCATGCGACATGAGATGAATTGAAAATGTTTTATCTTGGAACGAATATCTGGTACAAAACTTGAAAGAGATAATGATCACGACAACATTGGTGATGATGATGATGGTGGTGGTGATGAAGATGATGATACGACGACTCTGATGACGAGCTAAGATAACTATTCGCAATTTATTTCTTAGGCAACTTTTAATTTCAATTCGAAGATGAAAGGGGCTACAGGATCCGATTTTTGAAATACATTATGTATGATAATTTGAGTTCACAATAAATATAAAAGTTTTACAGATGGAAGTCCTGTTTCAAAATATAATTACTAAGTCCTCGTCTACTTTATATGGTTAGGCTCGCTAGTTTGTTTCCATTCATGAAGTATTCATGATAATAATTCCACCTCGATAAAATACTAATCATGATATAAGGACCAAATTTTATAGCCACTTCTTTACACGGAATCTAAAATCATGAAGAGAAACGTCACATGTAAGTAATAAATTTGGTTGAATAACTTCAGAGTTTTATTTCTTCATTTATTCTGGGTTTAAAGCATAACAGTAGTGACAAATTATACCCTGCCGTTATGCAATAGCACCGTTTATATTGTGTGCATGCGCACATGAATGAAGATGGAACGCAAGAATGGACTTGTACAGTAGCAAATTGAATATAATGCATAGTTCATGGAAACACGCAAACATAATCACTATTCTACAATGTAAATTATTATTCCTCTACAGGAACGCAATATAAACTCTAAGCAACATAAATCTCCGACCAACCTATTCGCTCATATGCAGAGAAAACATATGAAAGAAGATTTAAACACATCAATAATATTCATGAATATATTGTAGATGAAACAATGATATCTTTCCTACAAGTCGATACGCCCACATACTGAAATTTATACCTCTGTGTATTTAATAGTGCAAAAACACATGTGCTGAGTATTCACTTTATATTTAAAAGACATTAAATTATTATAGAAGTTCCGAGAATGAAGACTAAAGCGTCACCTTTTACACTCGAGGTGTGAGTAGAATCTTTTTTACTCGAATCGACGCTAGGCTAGAGGTATTCCTGCCTCCTCTACCTCTGTCCACTATTTCGCCAAAACACATCACCGTAATATCAATGCAGAAAGCAAAGGAAAAATTACTGCATCATATTACATTAGAAACATAACGTCACAGAGAGGTCTTAGGATGACCGATAGGAGTACCAATCATCAGTTCGAAATAACAAAATTAAGCGAGGAAAGATAATGAACTCTCAAATATTCTACCAGATCTAGGATAAGAAAATAAAAAAATACACTAATAGTATAAGGAAGAGATTAGGCAACACACAAACCAACCGACTAAAAACTTAACTTAAGGAATTCTATTGTACCATTAAAACTGGGGCGGGCGAGTAGGCAGTTAGTAGAGCGAGAGCATCTTGCTGCGGGTTGGCTTAATCTCGAGGGTCGGGGCGAAATTTTTCTTATTGTCAACTTCCGAAACTGCTCAGGGTCCACTCCGCCTCCTGTCAAATTGACTATCTAATCTTTCTCGAAGGTAAAAGACGGTCAGAGCCCCTTTGATTTGATTACATGGTTGGGTTTTTCCGAGGTTTTCCCCAACCAAAAGGCAAATGCCGGGTAATCTTTTCGCGAATCCTCGGAGCTCACCTCATCTCACTACATCTCGCCAAAATAATGTAAAAAATTGCACAAAATTGTAAAAATTGTAGAAAATTACTAAATTGTAAAACTGTAAAAATTGTAATTGTACTATATTGTAAAATTTTGACTTGTTCCACATCTTAAAGCTTCAATGCTCATGTAAGATCTATGGAATATATACCTCCGCTAGTAACTTTTACCTACCGGTACCTAAAAATATCTCCGTAAGCCAATGGCGTCTCCAGAATTTTGTCAAAGGGGCGGGGACCATTATTGAAATTATTTACAATTTACATTATCGGTATTTTAAATTTTGTGTATTATTATTATTATTATTATTATTATTATTATTACATATTTGTTAAAAATATGATCGGTCAAATGCACAAAACGTTAAACGAACGTTTCACAATAAACTAACGAACGGATGAATACCTCTCTTAAAATGAGTTTAAAATCGATAAAGCACAATATTTATTATTTACACTGAGGAATTGTCAAACAACCTTTTCAATATGTTTCGCAAGAAGTTAAATTTCATATTGTGTCGGCTTCATTTTATTACAAGGTCGGTACTAGGCGATAGGTCCCTCTATAACAAATATAGCATTGTAATAATTCGAACGTGCCGCACCAAGTACAGGGATTATGTTAAATGAGTGGTAGGAGAACTATATCTTATGTCGATGTAGATTTTGTTACTCTGACTGAAAAATTAGAGAAGGGAAAACTACTCAAATCTAAACATGTCATTTTCTTAAGTACACAAGGGGGGGGGGAATTTCAAACCCGGTTAATTCTCCCTTGCCTACGTCCCTGCCATAGGCCTACTTCTGGAATAAACTAGAATCCCACTTTATAAAGGTTGATTTCTGATACAATACCAAACTATACCTGCTAAGGTTTATCTTGTCTCAGTAGCAATAAAACCAAGTCCCTTCAAATGAGGGTGGAGATTATATGAGAGTTGTACATTTTCAGGATTCGTTTCAAAATCTTGTTATTGTACAGGCTGCCGGAACTCAGTTTCTTGAAAGACAAGCTCAGTGACGGAACTACACAGTATGAAGAGAGATATTTTGTAATTTTATTTTGCACTACACAATATATCAACTAGTCCCTTCCGCCACTGGATAGGTGGACGGCATCGCTCCACTCCCCCCATCGCCATAACAACACAGACGAGGTAAGACATATCTCCTTTTTTCTCTTTTTTCACAGTGAGACAAGATTCATCACACGGACATTAATCAAACTATCGCCTTCTTTTCTTTGGTATGAAAATATATATTAAGATAGAAGTTAGTTTCTAACACTAATGCTTCCGTGGAATATAGCACCGCAAACATTATTCGAGCTATTAAGTTTCATGCAAGCGGACAAGAAGTTTTTGTGAAATATATTTTTCTTAATTATATTAGAAGCGAATTCATTTATGGAGTACTGCACCCTGTTTGTGGGAAAGGCCCTATAGGCTCCGTGCGTTGCAGGGAGAAATGCACCGCCGCGCTCTGAGTGGCGAAAATTGTAAGTTCTTGCGTACTACCGCGCGAGCATCAGCTGTCATCTCACAGCTCTGCCATGGCAGATTTAATAATAACAGTGGGATTTCAAAGTATTTTCTATGACAATAATCGGCCAAATTCTTCTAAGAAAGGTCGTTTACTTGCAGAAAGTGGTCATGTATTAAATTTACAAGAAAAATATTTCGCTGGAATTTGCAAGAGTGTAATAACTGCAAATGTAATAAGACAGACATCAGTTAGCCTGAAACCTTATCATGTCACCATAGAGGTAACGTAGTTATTTATGTATTATTACTATTTGTGATTGATGTTAATTTATACATTAAACGATGCTGACTTAAAAAGACGACCTCATGTTATCGTAGGTTAATGCTGCTAGAGAAGCGACTAATAGTTCCTGCGAATGTCCTGCTGGATCGTCAGGAAAGTGTAAACACATTTCCGCTGTTGTTTATGCAGTTAACTCCGAACGCATCACTTCGCGAACTGATCAGCCCTGCGAATGGTCTCGACCCCATATCTCAAATGCGGGGAAAGAGAAATATAGCAAGGGGAAGAGATTAGAAGAACTTTTTCCCAAAAAAAAAAGCAGAGGCTTGAAGTTGAAGCAAATGAAATTCCTACACTGAAAACCCCATGTATACTGACAAAAATTTTAAACGAAGAGAAAAAATCAGAATCACTTAAAGTTGTCAATGAACTGCTGGGACATTTAATAACAGATATCACAGCTATTGTTGAGAATAATGCATGTAAAGGGCTAATCACAACATTATTAATGAAACAAGAAACTAGGCCTATAATAATTAATGAATGTAGTAGCAACATTTCTGCATTAGAAAATGATTTTTATGATAATCATGTCCTAATTGATAAGACCAGAGCAACTGAAATTTGTGTAAAAACCTTGCATCAATCAAAATCAGACTTATGGTTTAAAGAAAGAAAAATAAGGATTTCTGCGAGTAGGGCACATTCAATTAAAACTAGAAAAAAAGATCATGAGAAGCTGGTAAATACCCTCATGAACCCAAAATTGCTTCATGGTAGGGGTCTTAGGAATGTAACTTTTGGAAGTAAATTAGAAAAAACTGCACTTGACAAATACACAAATTCATATGACAGAACAGTTGCTGGTTGTGGTCTTATCATTCACTTAACCCAACCTTGGTTGTGTGCTAGTCCTGATGGGATAGTAATGATGAATGGTAAGCCAGAAAGAGTATTAGAAATTAAATGTCCTATTTCATGTAAGGAAAAACCCATTGTCGGTGAGATTGGGGACATTAATGTATCCTATATTATAAAAAATTCACGAGGAAATTTGGAACTAAAACAAAGTCATACATATTTCACTCAGTGTCAACTGCTGATGTACTGTTGTGGCGTTGATTTCTGTGATTTTTTCATTTATACAGAGAATCATATTTCCATTCTTATAGAAATTCAAAGAAACGATATGTTCCTGAAGGGCTGTATTGAAAAGTTGCAACAGTTTTACTTCACACACTATTTAAAAGAACTGGCATACCGTTCTAACAATGATCTTCAGAAATCAATGGAGGCTGTACATTAGTCATAACACAACACATGTGCACAATGTCATCAATACAATGTAATAGTTCACTTGGACATTTTTGAAGTATATTATACACTTTCACTCTTTGAATGCAGCGTTCAACGTGGATCCGCACACTAGCAATACTATAAGTATCATCAACTTGATCAGGTGTTAAGTGACCTTCATTCATAAAGGGTGGCATTACCAAAATTGCATTGCTCTCCTCCAATACAGTTTTTATTCCGGGAAAACCTTTATCTGCCATAATTTGATCTCCTGGTTCTATCAGTTTCAAAATTCCACAGTCATTTGTGATAAAACTGTCACTGGCTCTACCTCCATAACATTTGGAAATAAATGTTACCATACCACAAGGCGCAATTCCAATAAGAACTTTTGCAGTATATGCAGACTTATAGTTAGAGTACATATATACACGCTGACTGATTTCAGGAGGTTGTTCTGTTTTAATTTCAGTGCAGTCAATAATAGCTCTACAATTCGGATAATTATCTTTAAACACAGTAGGCAATGTTGCATTAACAGTATCTTTGCTAGGCCAGAAAACAAAGTTTTTAGTTGCTTGTGCAAGTGTAGGTAAAACAGATTGGAATATTCTAGAAATAGTACTACGGTGAACATTGAAAATTACAGCAAGGGCAGCAAATGGCAAGGCTAACTTCATTTTCATTAAGAATATTAAAAGTTTATTTTCTTTACTAATTTTACGCTGGGTACTGTCTGACAGTAAGTTCAAAAATAAATTAAAAATTTCTGTGTTAACACCAGCCAGGACATTTAATTGTGATTCATCAGAAATTGAACTATAACCAAAAAATCCTCTTTTTTCATATGGGGAGTCAGACCCAGACAGTTTACTGGAACACTTAGGTTTGGCATACAATGCGTGGAAGGCTGATATGCATGCTTGTGTGCTGACATTGTTTCCATCCACCATACAACTGAATTCAAACTTGCTTTCTTTGTCATAATTTCTATCTGTCTGAGTTTGGGCATCAGTTTTGGTGGTCACTAGGATAGACGCACTATCTTCCAAAGGGTCTGATGTATCCGGCTGTGAAATTATTTCAGTTCTTTTCTTCAGTCTTTTAAATCTGTTGAGAGAGTCTGTTCCTGTTGACTCCCTTTTGTAACATTCAGGAAAGATGCTTGGAACATATGCTGGACTAGCAGGATTTTGAGATTTACACCCTCCTATGAAATGTTCGCTACAGATTCTAGATGATTTGGAAGGTGTCCATAAAGTGCCGTCTGCCCTATAAAAATAATTCGTGTAAATGTGACATATTAATGTAAACATATTGTTTAATGTTTGACAAAACTATAAAGGCAGATGATATTTAGAAAATCACTTCAAATAGATTTCATAAAATGTAGCTTTGGTTTCTATTAAATGTTTTGTAATTTCTGTTGTAATGAGTATAAATTATTTTTTGTTATATGTCTTCGTAATGATATATCTTTAGGACTATTACAATATTGTAATGTACTTTTATTTATATTATTTTTCTGTATTTGTAATTCCTTCTATATTCATAATATGATTCTGTAATTGTAAAGTATGTATGTAATGATACTATTTTTCCGTATTTCTCATATAGGCCTATTTCTGTAATTATATAATACAGGCTATCATAAAGACTTTGCCATAATTACTGAATACAATGCGCCCTACTATTATGATGTGTTTACAAATATGGCCTACAGCTGCTTATTTTGTAAGTATAACATTAACGTGATTATTTGCATGCAATAGTTACTGTAGGTTTATTGTAAAATCCTCGATTACGATAAGTTCTGTAAAAACTTAATTAGGTATTAATTAAAATACTTAAATCCCAAATACTTAATTTAAACTCACTCTTTCCGATTTACTGCTATTATCCACCGTCTTTTCAAATCCATTTCGTGGGGTCGTGATGGAAAACTATAAAACTTCACATTTTGCTCTGTATTACAATATCTATTATTACAGCTAAAAACACAGCACATAATTTTGCTGGACCGCTTTGACATTTTTAAAATAGCAATCTAAAGGCAACACTTTATGAAAGATTAAATAAATGCGTATAAAATCACTCCTACTCGAATCTTCCAGCAGTCGGCTGTCAACACAGATCACACACAGCTGTTGAAGACAAGCCTACAAGTAGTTCTCGTAGTGTCCGCCTGTAGCAGCAAAGTGCTATACGCACGGAGCCTATATACTGTACTACCAGGAGAACTATGGAAAGCATTTCATGTTTAAATTAGAAATATTCCGTTGGACGCATTCGTGTCGACGGAATTTAGATACCATGCGGATACCCAAGATTATAATATTCTACATAATTGAAAAGGAAGGGTTGATATCAACTGAAACTCTAACCAATCAACAAGATAGACGACTTGTGGGAAATTAGAAATAGTGTTCTAAAAGACACATACGCGTACACAAAAACTGCAATCTGTGAAAATCTGTTTCGAAACCATCATCACTGATTTCCTGAGGATAATTATGTAAAGAATTAAAAACAAAGCACATTTCTATGAAAAAGTTGTTTATGTTACAAGTGTAAATTTATATAAAGCAGAATACCACTTTTAACATGTGTCTCTTACACTACTTTTTAGACAATCGTTCGTCCGTGCTCAGGTAGAGACAAATTCTCCTCTCTTCTTCACTGCTGTTATCTGCCTCATTATAGTGATGAAACTTTATCACGTTAAAAGGAGCCGGTGTTCTAGGTGAGCGAAATAGTATTTGACTGCAGAAAAAAAATCGGTTTTGAAAGTAAACCTGTCATTGTTAGAACATCTTTATTGATCGATTGCGATTGCTCTCATGTGACATCCGGTAGGAAACAACTAATTGACAATCGGCGCAAACAGTTGAAAGTCAGTGTTAAAAGTAGTTTTCGCATGCTGTCGTATAATAATCCAATTTTAACACCTTTTCCTATCTTTTTTTTAAGAACAGCTGCCTAAAATAGTTATTTAGTTATAGCTATTCCTAAGTCGGTACAGCAACAAGAGAGACAGGATGGTAAACAGAAATGAAACTATAATAAATAAATTTACTCCAGAGCCATTTTACGTACATACAAACCTCAAAGAATGCCTCGATGATCGAATTTTATCGTGCAATCTGTCAGGTGAATGATCTCGGCTGGGAGACAGGAACTATATTGTACATTTTCAATTAACATTAATATTTCATCATAAAACTACGAACTCTAAAATGTTTATATATATATATATTGTAGGCAGAATTTCGTCAAACGTGAAATGTTGCAGATGTAATAAATTCCACTGCACCCATGGCTCATATTAATCTCATATCCGCTGCCTCTTGCCAAGTGTTTCAAGGTTCACACGTGAATGGAAAACTCTCATATAGGCGGGAAATAAAATAATTCAACAGCATGAAATTTTAATATCACGCGATAGTACAGACCTACCCAAAAATATAAAAACTAACATTATCCCTCTATTAAAACAGGAGAATTCCTGTCTTTCGAATATTATTCCCTACGGAAAATAAGGAATAATTTTATTTATATACATAAATTAGGGTCATTTAGGAGCATCTCGACATGCTAAGGAAAAATTTTAATTTTGATAACAATTTATGCAAATTTCATTATAATTTTTTTCTCCTAATATGTATGAATAAGTTTTACGCACATTTCACATACCTAGTCCCAATGTGATCATTTTGTATCACTGTATTAAAAAAAATACAATTGGTACCGAAGTGAAGATTTCTCCCATTATGGAGGAGATTTCGACATAGAATTACAAATATAGGAAACACTTTAAAACCCAACATTTACAACAAAAATTTTTCTTCTGGAATATTTGTAAATACGTTGTAACACTCCTTCCTACTCGCCTTGGTCACATGTGAATTTTTTATCGGTACCATTTTCCACTCATACCTTGTGAAACCAAAACTGGCATTCTCAAATACGCTGAACACCAAGGTCTTTAGCATTGTCATCGTAGTAATAACCACCACACGCGGCACAGTAGGTTTTTTTTTTTTTTTTGGATTGTCCAGATTGTCTGACGAACTAGCTCCTTCTCCCTATACGCCGAGCTCTGGACGGCTTCCTTCTGTGGGAAAGCCTAATTTCTTTTTGTTGTTTAGTCTCCTACAGTTGTCTCCTATAGTTTTCAAACGTTATTGGTCTGAGTCTTGCAGTTTTCTTACTCTTTTTCCACCAGATGAAAGTGTGAGCAGCGGCGAGTTCTTCAAAGGAAGTATCAGTGGGTGAGAAATTATGCAAGCCTTAATGTCCTTGTGCAGATGGTGTCTGTGGTGTTTTTGGGGAAGTGGTAATGTCTTCTTCAACGCGAATTTCACATCAATTTTCGACTAGAACCAGATCGTAATCAAATATAAGGTAAAGTACCCAAATAAGAGACACTTTTTTTAACTGCTTATAAATGAGGATGGGAGTAGACATTTTTAATCTGAATGAATGGAATGCTTACAGCATTTCGACTATTTTTAGAATTAACAATACAAATTTTAGTCAGTTTTTATTATTACTTTAAATTTAAAAAAAAAAAAAAAAGTAAAACTGGGAAATACTGATGTTTTGAAAAGGGGTTCGAAATAAGAGATATGTGTGTTATTTAAAGTTTATTTTTGAACATGGACAAAAATTGAAGCAATATATAACATTGTGAAATCATGTAGATACTTCGATAAATTCAAGAACATTTTAAAATTGAAGATGTCAGTGCAACAGTGACCTAACTCCTCAACAGAAATTCTGTTGTTTATTTGGCATTTTCCAAGTGAAATTAATATGGTTTACGAAAATAACACGAAGACGGTCAAATCGGACATGAATGTACTAATCTTATTTAGGCTAATATTGCTAAAGTTAATATTTTGCTAGAGAAAGAAAAATGATACAATATTAAATTTCGATCTCCATATTTTAATTTTAAGTTGATTGCACTTATTTTGCCGACCCCTTTAATTGACACAATTCTTATTTCGCTGTATTGAGCAAGTTGGACAAACCAAAGGTTCATCATCAGTCCTGCAATCTTAGTGTCCCAACGACGACATTTTGAACACTAAATCTATGTCTTCCCCCTGAGCCCTGATGTTCTCTGAAAAAAATTCAGTGGAAAATAAGCATTCTCCATCATCATAATTTTCTCCATATTCCTAGTCACTAGAGTTAATTAATTCCATTTCCACATCGGATTCTTCATCACTGGACGAACTCAACCAGTGCTTCTTGGACTGAGTTTTTTTTTGTGATTTTTGTTGTTTTTCGAACTACTTCTTGCGAGCTCCGTCTTTTCTTTGATTTTCCTTATATAAACTCTCTCTCATTTTTTTTCTGATCAGAACTGACTGATATTATGATAGCTCCTTTTCCTACCCTGGATGACTTTACATGCTACTACCCACTGGTTGAAGCTTACTGCTCTTGAGATGGTGGTTGTTGCTGCTGCTGCTGTTGCTGCTGCTTCTGTAGGCCTAACTGTGGTATAACCAAAGTTACCGTTTCTGGCGCGTGAAATAAGTAATGGGAACGTTGAGAGCGAGTAACTTATCTTTGCCATAGTCTGTGGGCATTAATGCTGAGAACTGTGATTCGCAGATTGCTTACGTCACATCTGTTTAGGAGGTGGTACCACTCTCAGCCGAAATGTCAACAGATGCCACAGATCCTTGAATACACTGACCAGTCAGTGGACTGGTCAGTGTACTCAGAGACACATCCCAGAAACGCAAAGTGCGAGTGTCTTGGCTTTGACGCAGTCAGTGGACAACAAGACTGATAACTGTGATTGGCAGATTGCTTACGTGACGTGTTGGATGTTACCGTTCTCAGTTACACTGGCAACAAGTGCTTACTGACTGACTTTTTACTCAAGAACACGCACCACAAACGCTGGCACTGGCTGTAGTGGCGATATTTACACAGGTCCAACGGAATTTTCGAAATCAGGAACCACAATTAAATTTAATAATTTTAATAATTACACAAGATTTTTATTTGAAATGTATAGAGAATATTTTACGAATTAAGCACTTATGTTTTGATCTTTAAGTAAGGTAAATATTGTCGGACTAGCTGATTTTAATTGACTTTAGCTATTGATATAATTGTCATCTCAATTAATAATTAATTTTAGTCATTAATAGTGATAACTTAATCATTTCAATTAGTAATTTTTGTAATGAATAATTGGGGACAATGGATAATTAATGATTGACCTAATTCGTAATTAACTTTAATTAATAGTTCAATTAATCTTTCATTGGTTCTTATGTAATTGCTGGCAGACAAACTGACACGACCAGACGCATTAACGCTTTTCGTAAACTCTCAAAGGTGAGCATCATAATAATACCAAATAAGGGTTCTAAATAAAAGATACTATCTCTTAATAGGACCCCTAAGTATCTCTTATTAGGGAATGGAGTAAATAAAAATGAAATGGCTACCAAAGGTCATAAGTTATTATCTTTCTTATTAGCAATCTACCTAATTATATGCAACATTTTGCTAGCAATTTTATAAAATTAATAATAAATTTGTTGTAGGCTTACATTACCTGCTGTTCTCTTCCTCAACAAAAACCAGTAAAAAGCTCAAAGTGTCAAAAATTACTTTTCTTGCTCTCAGCTTCGTTGCTTACTTTCAGCTGAGGTTAGACAAAGAACACGATGCCTTAGAAGCACAAACATTGATTTACCATAGTTGTCGAGAAATGGCAAATTATACCGTAGGTATCTCTTATTAGGGCCCTGTCTCTTATTTGGGTACTTTACCTTATTATTCTGCAGTACATAAGGATGCCAATTCTCTTACGTCATTAATTGTTAATTCATGTAGCCTTTACAATCAAGGCGAAGAATATGCCGAACTAATTAATCTTCGATGTTTGTATTGAGAGTTGTGCCTTTTCCTATTTGTCCGATATCAATGAAAATTAAAATATAACGTTTAATTAAGATTGGTTCAATGGAAGATGAGTACTTTCATACATGCAGGCAGATACACAGAGATAAACAGGTAAAGTGGCACTAAACACTCTACGGAGAATTGCGAACTCTCCTAAGACCAAAAACACACAAAAAAAAGTTTATAGACAGAGCCCACCAGAAGGGCTACAAGCGAAATAAGAGAGAACTTGACACATGTCGAGATTTTCCCAAAACACGGTGTCGAAATCTCCCCGAGATACACTTTCATTCAAAAAGATAACAGAACACACGAAACAAGTATAACTGTTTGAGGGTAATCACTCTGGCGCCTTTACTAACCTGTAAAAAGTAGCTATATACAATAATTTGTGAATATCTAGTATTAGGCTCATCCAGTCAAAATACAATGAACTAAAGATGGTATATTATATTTTATGACCGAAAAGAAAAGTGTAACTCACATTCATTGTATTTTTTTGCCTTCTGTGAACGTAAACCACAAGTTGAAGTCACGAAGTTCACTTGCGTAGAGATTAAAAACACAGGCAACACAGATCTCATGTAGTCGACTTTTTCACTAGGTACAGTGATCGCAATGGCTACTTGTCTTAAGCGAGATGCGTCGACATCTCCCAAAATGGTCCCTTATATGAATGAATGAATGAATGAATGAATGAATGAATGAATGAATGAATGAGCCTATTTTGTATGGTGAAGGGCTAAAGCCTCCTACAAAGGGAAAGTTCGGGTAAGAACTCATGTGGTGAGCTAGTCCACAAACGTTTTAAGTTTAGTTCACACCTGTAGTAGTTTCCGTCTTCGTACTACACTTTCCTACGCTTTTTGAACTATCGAAACAGCCTTTCCTGCTAAAGCAGACACTTATTTCGGTACTGTTACCTATTCTTCTTGCACACACACTCGCTTCTACAATGTCACCTATTCTGTTATCACAGGCACTTGTTTAGACACAGTCACACAGGGATTATTTACTCAAAGAAGTTATCGGCACAGATACTCGTCTAGACACTGTCACACAAAGATTATTTACTCTAACAAGTTATCGGCACAGATACTCGTTTAGACACTGTCACACAAGGATTATTTACTCTAGCATGTTATCGGCATAGAGTATATGCACTTTCCGTCCATATTTTATCAGAATAGGGTCTTCTGTAGACTTCTCCATTCGCTTCTACTCCTTGCTGCCCTATACCACTGCACTTGCATACAGTACTTATGGCTTTTAAGGAACCCGGAGATTCATTAACGCCTCAAATAAGCCCCCCCATCGGTCCCTATCCTGAGCAAGATTAATCCAGTCTCTACAATTATAACCCATCTCCTTAAAATCCATTTTAACTACTGCACACCCACATAAGGTAAAGGTTGTTAATACTGTGGTACAAGTAATACTGTGATAGTTCTTTTTGAGAATTCATTACAATTTTACTGAGCGAGAGAAGGACCGGTTTTGTGCAGCAACTTCACGATCATTCTCTTAATACGTTGACGCAAAAAACCGAGCTTCCTCTAGCTCAATAGAATTGTAATAAATTCTTAAAAAGAACGACCATAATATTATTCGTATCACAGTATTACCAGCCTTTACCCTATATATATATATATATATATATATATATATATATATATATATATATTGAAAAACTGTCCGTCATAGTGCACAAAACTGTTAAGTCTTGGTTTTTCTGAACCGACGCATGCGAAGTGCGAGGTGTGCGAGGCCCGCCTCGCACAAAACCGGACTGCACGAGAATAGTGAGTGGTTTCTATATCTGCGAGATGCGAAGTCTGCGCACCTCGCAGCCATAGAAACCACTCACTATCTCTCAAGTAGTCCGGATTTGTGCGAGGCGGGCTTCGCACCCCGCATGTCGCAAGGGTTGGTTCAGAAAAACCAAGGCTTTAAAGAGCACCTCTCACACTCGAGTATTAAGTCCATAACTCTGTACAGTTATATAATGTTCCATTTTCTCTGCTTCTAACAAACACAAAATAACACACCTTTTACCACATGTACCTAACTCACTCTTCTCAGTTATGAATCAGGAATATTCTCTCGTACACAATGTTTTGAAAGAAATTATAATAAAATGAGTAATTGTGTTTAATTAAAAATGCATCTCATATAATTTCAACAAAATTACAGCAAGCTCCAGTTAACATTCAGACAAATGCAGGCACAACACCTTTCGAACATTCTGCGATATCTTGTGCCGTGCTGATCTTATACCACTCAAGTCCCATCATATGTGTAAAGCTCATATTTCGTGAAAAGGCCTGAAGAACAAAGACTAACATGTAGAATGTTCAAAAAAGGAAAGAAACATATTAAGAACAATAATCAACCGTCACTTAAGACATAGGCCTACTGTTGCCAATGATGGTAACTACGAGTAGTTTCAACACGAGGTTGTAATGCAACAATATTCTTTATGATATGGGCAATATGACTCTGACGACGGAAGTTAAATGTAGTTACCAAATGTTGATGATAGAACACCTCAGAAAACATCCGATAATCTGAATCATCAGAATCTAATAATATTTCATAATATTTAGATACTTTATCCACTCCCAAAGGTTTCCCACATATTAGTTAACATCCTGTAGGCCTAAATGTAACATCAAAAATGCATAAACAAATTTTAGAATTTATGATAATGTTATTTTGTTCTTGATGAACATGGGTTAGCAGGACTATTGCAACAAAGGCTTAAAACAGAGAAGAGCTGTTAAATAGCACTGTAGCAAACAGCGAGTTTGGAAACTGAAGACTTAACTCAGTGGAAGTTAAGAGTCCCATACACGCAGACACTTACCTGGAGATAAGTCTGTACAAACCTAAATCCAGAGGCAAATCTCGCTCGTGTACGGACGAAAAGTATTGCGACTTTTGGCCTTGAGATAAGTCTTCGGAATTCTGCAGCTGCCTCAATTTTTCCGAATGCAACACTTTCTAAATTAAGAGGGGAAAAAAGTAAACATAGAAGGAAACGACAAGTGGTCAAGATTTCGTTACTGTTTCGTTTCAAGAAGATCTGTATAGTGAACCGGCGGCAAGCTATGAAAGTACAGATTTAGAAAATTCTCAAGCATTTCTGTGAATGTAGAACCATGAAGGAATAAATTTATCAAGTGATATAATTTCTCCACATATAATTATTTATATTTCAACGCCCTCTCACGACTTCTTTGAGGACTAAAGTCTAGGAGATAAAACTGAGCTTGGATTGCCGTGCCGTACATGGTAGGCAACGAAAGCATAGCTTCCCCTGTTCATAAAACGAAAAAGAAATTTATTGCAGTAATTATATTTTAATCGTGAGACCTATGAATTCTCTAATCTTAAAACGTCACAAAATTCTTTCTCTGAGCGCCTGTCCTGGTCGAGGCGGATTCGTTATTCAAGTTCTATAGAGAAGGAATCACTGGAAACCATTCACAGTAATGAGGATTTCTATGCCCAGGTCATCCATGATTTTGCTGCTAAAGACAGGGGAATTCCTTTGGTATTCAAATATATTTAGGTGAGTTGGCTGCTATCAGTTTTGTACTATACATATATTAATTTGTATTACTGCTTTCCTCAGATAAAATTGTATCGCACGCCACTGTGAGTGTGTATGAACAATCATCCAATTCAGACATACTTCCCTGAGATAAGTCTTTACAGATAAGTATCCGATAAGTCTTTGCGTGTGTGGAACCCTTTACTCTCTGTTTCTGTAACTGTTACAACTGAGTAACTGGAACAAAGTAACTGTTATGTTGTTTTATGGCCATCACTAGTTTCGTGTATCAGAAATAGAGATCCAACAGTATACAGGATGATTCATTAATACGCATAAATACTTTGTGTGTGTAATGTAGAGGTGAAACTAAGACTAAAACGTTCTACACAACTTTTTCTCAAAACCTTTAATTACAGAGTTAACGTCATTTTGCATGGAACTTGCGCTCCCAAACAAAGAAAGGATAACACACCAAATGTAAACTAATTATCACTTTCGTACAGTGCATTTGGACTTCAATACAAAACAACCAAAGTCACTAAACCCATATCCTCGGCAGTCCACTTATGCACGTTTTGTGAACTAAAACCAAACACAGTAAAGAATGTAAAGCAATTTCTTCTAGACGTTACACATTTGTACAATTCTTAATGTAATGCATGTTCAAAGTGATGTTTCTCAACTTGAAGACATACCTGTGCTCGCCGTCTTAGTGATCTCTGAACGTTACACAGCCCGTTCAACTCATTACGAACAATTCCACAAGCATGTTCAATTCGCTGTTGTAGTACTTCTACGTTAGGTACAGCGGAGGCATACATTAACGACTTCAGGCGGCCCCAAAGGTAGAAGTCCAGAGGGTTCATGTCCGGTGATCTGGCTGGCCAAGGAGTTGGCCCTGCGCGGCCTATCAATCGATCTGGACACACAGCATTGAGATACGCCCTTACGTTGCGGCAGTAATGCGCAGGAGCACCATAGTGCATAAACCACAAGTTCACTCGCATTGCAAGAAGGATATCATGTAGCAGACCATGCAATTCGCGTTCCAAGAATGCGCGGTAGATTTCCTCATTCAACCGCGGAGGTAGAGCTCGAGGTCCGAGTAACTGATTCCCCAGAATACCACACCAAATGTGAGGGAGATCAGTAATACCTATGCACTTACTACGACGTAGGTGTCATCTACTGGAACTCGGGAATGAAAGGTTTTGAGAAAAAGTTGTATAGAACGTTTTAGTCTTAGTTTCACCTCCACAATACAGACACAAAGTATTTACACGTAATAATGAATCACCCTGTATAGTAGTAGGTTTTTTGGATTACTTCTCCAATAATAAGCCTATAAGTAGTTCCGAAACGTTGGAAACAGTAAATCTAGAGAAATGAATGTTAATATCAAATTATCTACAATCTAATCACCGCGAAGGCCTTAAATCTCATAAAAAAATAAACTTATATCAGACTGTATTAAAAGCAATTTAATTTAGTGCCGACTGTCTTCCTAACAGTAACTGACAACAACGTGATGATTCGAGAGGTGAAATGTCTATTTAACGAACCCGTTTACAACTCCTCACATAACATCGTTACGGTAGGACTGTATAATATGGGTATTACGAAAACGGTAGCATGTTTGAACTTCATTAACGTCTAAAGACTGACGTCTAAGCGAGACATGTTGTATAGTATATTTATATTAAACTAAACTCTGTACTTAACGGAAACACTACACTTCATACTCGCGTGACTGCATTCTTAAATTACTGAAACTGATAATAAACAAACACACACATATCAAATGAAAAAAAAAGCTTTATTTTCGAGCGCCGTTACCCCTTTAAAATGCATAAGATTAACAGAAAATGAAGACATACTAAAACGGAACAAAAGACTAAAAATAATGTATAACAGAGCATAGATTTTCAGTGTATCATTAGCCAAATGAGCGCAGATGTCAGAGACGGTTTAAATGTCTGCAAATATAATTTGTGGCATTGTTCTGAGGAATATTCTTCATCTTTAGGGAATGAGAAAGAGATATTTCGTTTCGAAACAAAGTTGAATACACTATATGGACATGTGATATTTCTAAGCTTGATTTTATCCTTGCCACAAGAAAAGGAGGAAGGAAACTGAGGACGAAGAGAAGACGCAATTGGATGGGTCCAATGCATTAGACCAAATTCAATTATTATGTCTAAATTCCCTTTTTATGCTGCCAGATTTTCACGGTGGACCTTGTCCGAATCAAATTTGTGGTGGATTACGTGCTCTGTTCATTCAACAATCCAACTATGATTGCTCAAAACAAACGGCAAACTATACTAAATTCCAAATAAGAAAAATATTCAATTAAACAAACATTTGATGCGAAATGTATTATGTGATACGTAACGTGATTTGTCATCTTATTGCAGCGTGGGAACTGTTCACGTGCGTTCGGTACAGTCTGTTTATATGGAAAATAGTTTCAGTTACCATGAAGACAGGCATAGAATTCTATATCAGCAATTTTCATAATACTTTGTTCATGATTAGTCCTATTTTTCCACACAAGAAAGATGTGGAGGTAAGTAAACATTTAATAATTGTATGACAATTGTACAACGTTGTTGCCTGTGCAGAGTCCACCACGCTACAGCACACACTTCGATCTCTCTAACACAGTGACAAGTGTTTATATTCATTGTTTATGTTCAGTATAATATTAATAATGTTTATATGCTTAGGCACGAACAGGAGAGATAACTTTGTACGGTTACAAAAGAGCAAGACAAATCTCGGCCATGGATGAATATACAATAGGATGCGAAACTGCGGTCAGCACCATCTGACGGAAGGGGGTTCAAATAAGATGATAAATGCCCGACGTCGTGGGTGATGAACATTAGAATTACGTGTTGGGTAGATTATCCAGAGTTCTCTATTTATCCGTTCCTTCGAGACGAACAGACGATGCTCGAGAAGACAAGATGGCAGCCAGAAACTTGATAATGAGTGGACATAAAGTGATACTAAGCGTGTTTAAGCAGTGTATGTTAAACAGTGATGTTTATGGACGGTGTAAAAATAATGTTACTGAATGTATTGTAAAGTAATAGTAATATAATAAATTGAACTATCTAAGTAGTTTTTGCAGACTTTTCCATTGTGCGGTGCACTAAATACCCAAAGAATACAATTCCAATTATCTAACCTTTTGCTTTATTTTGTCTCTGTTTGGTTATATTTTAATTGGGTAGTGTAAAATAAATCGTCTCTTTCATCTTCCTGTTGGCACCAGTAAGAATTGTCAGTGGAAGATGGTGTGAGAAATAAAAATGTAAATGTTTTATTTTAAATTGGGTTGAAAATATCGATGGGAGTAGGAGGGAAGGAATATTTTCTGCGCAGTTTAACATTTTCGTCACCAGGTGCGCTGCTAGATGTAATAAGTTCTCCTCCGTCCAACAGATGGCAGCAAGATCTGTTTCTACATTAGCGCCTCTAGGATGTGTTACGGAAAACTCAGTAAGTTTCGCATCCTATTACATATTCATACATGTTTCGGCATTACATGCGAAATAGTATAGGTTATGTTAGGTTGTGACGCAGGTTCTAACTGCATGAAATGCAACAGTACGTGCTAGCGGAATCCTGCCTACAAAGTAACTTATATCTGCATTATAAACGTACCACGAGTCTCGGTTCATGATTTTAACTCCACTTCTGTCTAAATTACATCAATCACGATGAACATCTCATAAGAAACTATGAACTAATTTCTAACGCGTAGCCTACATTATCACTAGCCAATAGTATTAATACGCGTGACGTGGTACGATGGTGTGGGAGATGGCAAAACTCCACCTTTTGTTTACCTGAATATTTTTCTTATCTAGAATGCAGTATAGTACACAGGATCATGGATCAAGAGATTTACGGTACATGGCGAAACGTCGATGGGACAAGTGATCACAGGAAATTACTACAATCAGAAGCGAAAGCCAAACACGGTCAACCATTATATATATATATATATATATATATATATATATATATATATATATATATAAAGTTTTATTAAAGAAAAAAAATTAAAAAAAAATGTTACCCTAATACCTATATCAATGTTTAAACAAGAGCAGAAAGTCGGACATACATTAAAACACAAAATAAAGTTGATGTAAATTCGGTTGTTATATAAACATGAGTATACAAAAAAATATTGGTATTGGGCTTTTCAGAAGTGTCAAAATGGGCCAATATCAGATCAATATTCTTAGGACAGACAACTCTCCCATTTCTCTAATATCACTGAAATCTTGAAACCTTTTCTAAACTACTTCAAAACAAAAATTTAAATAGGTCCCCTAAACTCATTATGAAATTATAGAATCGCCAAGTTGCCAATTTACTTCACTGCTGCCCCTATAATTTTCTACGCCAATTGATGTAGGGAAAAGTCACGTAACTTCAAACACAATGCTGTCAGACATTAAGAATTTCCACGCGAGTTGGCAACATGGAGTAACAAGGGGCTTTACTAGTTGCCTAACGAAGAGCATATTATTAGTACAAAGAAAAGGTCTGGGAGAAGGCAAAAAAAAATCTAAGTGGAATAAAAGCCAGAGCAATCACGACTGCAAAATCACGTCTCGTGCGTCTGTTACAATAGTTTAAGGACTCAAGTTCATAATTATCAATTTGATAAGCTACGTGTACCAAGTATTTATACAAACGAAGAAACATTTTCACGGACTCTACAATAAGGAGAAAATGATCAGTTTTCAAACAATTTTCTCAGCATTAACTTATATACAGTAATGCGTGAATATAGAAAGTTTTTTCCAACCTGTTTCAAAACCATCCACAAACATCCAAGAACAAGATAAAATTAAATTAGTTAAGGCCATTCTTTTCTCGATAGTTACATTTCTTCTTTAAACAAATGCTGGGAGATAATATTTTCTGCTAATTTTCCCAGCACTTCGAGACAGGTATCAAAAATGACTGGGGGTGGAACTAGACCCTGGTCCAGGGATACAGAACTGGCGATAGAGGGGTGGAAAGCATGGGGGAAGCTTTGGTTCCCCGTCCACAGTCCGGCGTTGAATGACGTATCTGTGGCCCGTATGCAATCACATAAGAAAGACACTGAATACAAATCCCCTCCCCTACCAAGTCAATGACGCGAGTGTGGAAGGAAGGGGTGAATGACGTATTCCGATGAGTAATGTAACGCTACAATTGGTGCCTAGTTCTGCAAGCCTTCCCTAGTCTCTAGTGGATTCGTGCTTCATTTCTGGCAGATCCACCCTTCAACTATTCATCATCTATCGGGACTAACTGCGTCTTTCTTGTGTGGCCACATTAGGCATACGACTGAGGATGCCCAATATATGTGAGGGTTAAGACTATGAGCAAAGATGTTCAAGAGCAAAAACCTTAATTACCTTGAAGAAGAGCTTAAAAAATGAGACGGGAAGGAAAATTGATTGATATTTGCACGTAAACTGCGGGATTTGAAACTATGACGAATACCACATTTCATAAAAAGGAACTATATTTTATATGTAGGCCTATGCTTGTATGTATAGAATAATTCATGACTGACGTGCATAACTTCAGGTAATCCGTCAAGATTGCTGTCGTAAGAATAGTTCCTACATGTACGGGTTCGATCTTCAACCTTTGTAGAATTATCGAATCTATTTCTGAAAATCGCACTCCCGTGTCTCTTTATTTTTCTATAGGCTTAGTGTATGGGATATCAACTCAAGTAATGAATCGCCCTGGGCCAAGTTGTATGTAACTCGCATGCAACCTTCAGAAGGCAGTTTCTTCTCAACCAGTGACCAACCAATTCCTTTCTCTCTTCCTGATCAGTTTCAGCATCTTTCTTTCTTCACCCACTCTTTCCAATACAGTTTTGTTTTTTATTCTGTCTGTCCATTTCATACGCTCCATCCATTTCCATATCCACATCTCAAATATCAGCCACTATTAATATGAAAAAAAAAAAAAACAGTAGTGGTTGTAGTAACATGATATCAAGGATGATAATAATACTAATACTAATACTAATAATAATAATAATAATAATAATAATAATAATAATAATCTAGGAAATAGCTTCACCTATATTTTGAGTCACCGCTCGCCACTGTCGGTAATAGGCTCACCTGAACTGCCTAGCGCGAAGTTCACATATGAGCGGTAACTCTTCGTTAGCTGTTGCAACTTTTGAAACCACCAGTAATACTAAATGTGATAACTGACAGTAATCATTGCAGTACCTCAGTCTGAACAGTGTTCTAATTTTACGTTTGTACCGAATATTAAACTGGAGAACTGATGTGGAGCCGTTGAACTTTGCAAGTACGATAAAACCAAGTACACAGTGTCGCTAATATGACGCCAATATTACGCGGCTGTTATACCATTGTTCCCCAAATTAGTAAACTTCGCAAAGCAGTAAATAATTTAATGATATCCGCTGTGAGTATTTTCATAAGAAAAGAGCTATTTCCCTGGACCAAAAATTCATTTACCGTTTTGGCGAAAATTGTCCATAAGCCTATTACATCTTTCAGAATTTATATTTTCTTTTAGTGGATTAAAAAACTGCCTATATACTCGCTAAATCTTTCATTTGACTACGGCAGTCTATTTTTAAAGAAAAGTTATGAATTTTACATATCGATTTTCTTTTATTTCAAATGGCTAAGTACGACCTGATCAGTAGTAGCGAGCATAGTCGGTGCTGCTATCCTATCGCCTACATTCTCTAGTTATTCCTTTATTTTTTACATTTAAATTGTTCAAACTCTGTTTTAATGACATACTGTATAAATAACTATAACCTTGTAACCAGTGAATATCAAATCTATATTCATAGCAACTATTCTTACCACAGTAGGTAGCCTGAGGGATCACCTTCGTAACTTTTGCACGTTAGTCAATTACCATTCTACTATAGATATATCTGTATATCTGTATGCGTTGGTATGTATGCTGCTTACATGCATGTATGTGCGTAAATGATTTTTGCGCATAGTAGGCCTACTTTACTCAATGGTGTCCCTTTTAAACTACAAACGCCATTCAACAGTGCAATAGGAACGATAAAACGAATCAAAGATGATGTTTGTGCACTATGAAACTCCCAGTATTTGCAGAGACTCAGACTTCGGCTCCTGCTGTGTGAGAATCCGTCACCTGACTGTGCAAAGGCTGAAACTTTTGAGAATCTTTACTGTTGCTCGGTTAAAAACGGACTTCGTTAAGCCAAGTCAATTCTCATATAAATGTAAACGTCGCTTCCATCACTGTGAGGAATCCTCAGAACATGAAACATGAATAATATACGAGAACAAATATTAACATTTCTGACAGACGTAAAGAAAAGAATACATTATGTAATGAATGTCTGATTGCGTACACTCTCTGGAAGATCAGAAAAAGAAGTATCTGTTTCTGTACAAAGAGAGAGAACTCTTCGAGCAGGATATGTTCCATGAAGAACTAAGTAAATTCCAAAGGAATAGCTCATGTTTATGTGCATAAGCTGTGTTTCCGTTACTTTCTTGCTGCTGCTTTTAGCACTTTGTCTGTGTCACATTTAAGTTTCTCTTCACATTTGTCATAACACTGAATAAAACTTCTACTCAACAGGTGACAAAGAGTTTTATTGTTAACGAAGGTAAAGGTAAAGGTATCCCCGTAACATGCCATGAAGGCACTTGGGGGGGGCATGGAGGTAGAGCCCCATGCTTTCCATGACCTCGGCACTAGAATGAGGTGGTGTGGTCGGCACCACTCTCTGACCGCCTTTTACCCCCGGGAAAGACCCGGTACTCAATTTTATAGGAGGCTGAGTGAACCTCGGGGCCGTTCTGAAAGTTTGGCAACGAGAAAAAATCCTGTCACCACCTGGGATCGAACCCCGGACCTTCCAGTCAGCAGCCAGCTGCTCTACCAACTGAGCTACCCGGCCGCCCATTGTTAACAAAGGGAATGCACAATAGGAATATTAGAAAAACATTAGTGACAATCACGTAGCCTAAAGAGAATAATACTTACACTTGAAGAAATACAGGATGTTAAAAAATATCCAATATTTTAGGAGGTGATAGTATGCATAAATATCCAATATTTTAGGAGGTGATAGTATGCATCAAAAGAAGGAAAAAATGTCGTAATAAACATGGGTCCTATGACACATGCTTTCTGAGATCTGAACACTTGTTCATAGGAGGTGCTCAATGTGACAATGCATACCTCTGCCCTTCGGCGTAAGGAATCACGCACTCTTTGAAATTTGTTTTAATACGTTAATAAGAAAGTCCTGATAACGATCCCCAGTTAATTTCTGTGGTAGCACGTATGGCCCTATTAATCTATCACCAAGAATGCCTCCCTATAAGTTGATTGAGAATCGGTGCTGATGCCTTGTTTCTTCAACTGCATGGGGATTTTCATCAGCCTACACATGCTGATCACAAAAATTCACAACACTATCTCTGCTGAACCCCGCTCATATCCGCAACCAGAATTTTGATTTCAGTATTCCTTCCGACGTATCAGTATTCCATGCCAGGGGTGTCAACTACGTTATGATTATCTGGTAGTCTACTACTATATTGTACGGCAGAAAATGCACTGCCATGAAAGGACGTCACATTGAGCACCTCCTATGAACAAGTGTACAGATCTCGGAAAGTATATGTTGTAGGACCCATGTTTATTAGACATTATTTTCTTGTTTTGATGCATACTAGCACCTCCTAAAATATTGGATACTTTTTAAACACCCTGTATAAAGAAAATAAAATCCCAAAACAAAGAATATGACTTCTCCAAAAACAAAATGTTACAAATATAAAAGTTATAATCCTGCATTATTTACAGTTACCTATTATGTTTTTATTATGATTTAGTTCTTCTTTAAGCCCAATTTTTTTATTTTCAGTAAGGTGGAAAGTATCATCATCAATATAACTTAATCACTATTCATATTCTCGTGAATAATACATTACGACATAAATATACTCGTACCAGCCCTTTCTGACGATTGTGGTGAATTTCTTTTTTGTATAGTTCCTGTTTTACATTGAACATTATTATTAGCACAAATGTTAATATAATGAACCTCTTATAAGCCAGTGTGCGTGCAATAGGCCTACTTCTCAACAAACATGTTCTGAGTCAGGACTACAAATTCATAAGTGTGGGGGGGGGGGCTATCTTGTAATGTGATCAACAGAGCATAAGCTTAAGACAACATACGACAAAAACAAGTCGCACTACTAATCCGAAGCCCAAATTACCAAATTACGTACAGAGACTCGAACACGAAGTAATCGAAGTTTTAGTTGGAAACTCTATCATAAAATGAGTCGGAGAGGAGGATAAACAAAACACTTGGCTGTGCCAAATAACATTTGTAACACGAAAGATGATAGGCCAATCCAAAACTTCGTACCGGTGTGCAAAACTCGCCAAATCTCAACATCACCGAGAAAAGCGGTATCAAATTATGAGAAATTAAACTCACTAGTTACGAAGACTCTGAAGTAGGGTCCGTGAGAGGCAGTATCCATGTTGAGACTTCTCTTGAACTTACCTGTAACGAAACAAATAACTGTTAGTCCCTTTAGTATACTTGATACAACAAACATAAATAATTACCGTTATCATCACATTTTAAGTATTTATTAATTGCATCTACGTAAAACAACAATAATGATGATGATGATGATAATAATAATAACAGTACTAATAATAATAATAATAATACTCATTTCGGCATCAAATATAATCCATAACAGAGTTTCTCACTTTTAAAAATTTCAGGTCGCAAGATAACGTATGGCAATAACACAGACGTGAAAGAGAAAATAAATGTTCAAATAATTATGTCGACCAAAGATGTAATTTCAAGAATGAATAAAGAAGTTACCTAAGCAAAGTTTATCTATGAGCTAGGAGCCTATTTTGAGAAATCATTACAGTATGACTTTTTACAATATTATTCCGGATCAAATTTGACCCTCTAATATTTTACTGTACGTTCTTTAAAGAACGCGAGTTTACTAAATTATGAAATGAGAAAAGAAAAGCAATAATTTAACCTGAAAGATGACGAGACAATAACAGAGGTTCTCACTTTTAAAATTTCAGGTCGCAAGATAACGTATGGCAATAACACAGACGTGAAAGAGAAAATAAATGTTAATATATGCCTATGCTGCAAACGGCTGTTCCTCCCATGTTGTATGGAAATAAAGCATGGATTTAAAGTGTGCTGCGGGTTACGTATTATTGAACAAGAAGAGAGATGAATACGCTCTACTTGTCGGATTGAAACATACAGAAATAACAGGAATCATATCTTGAGAATTATGGGCTGCAGATTTGAAAAGATTATTTGGAATTACAATCCTAGGAGACCACAAATTACTTCAAAGACTAACAAAAAGATGGAGAGGCAATCCTGAAAAAAAAATTGTTTGGGTCGCAAAGTTGATGATGATGAGTTACAAATAAACATAAATTATATAATTAAAACGTCTATCTCACAGGTAACTACAGTTCTGACTGCACAGAGCCCTGGCGTCACTTCGTTCGATCATCAAGGAAAATCTGTAAGAAATGCGGTTGATAGCAGAGAGCGGAAATGACGACCATACTCTGCCGTGTTGCCGAATAGCTTCACTGTGTAACTTCATGGCCATAACGCATCAATTAAACATTCTAACAAACTGGGCAGAACACGTGAATCCAGACATTTACATCTTTTATGTAAACTGCTGTATTGGAAAGGGGGATTAACACAGGTCGCACTGTGAAAAACATGGCTAGTGTAGCAGCATTCCTGTGGACAACCATCACCAAATGCGTCCCAGTTGTTTCCTTGTTCTGCAGACGGTTTTTCCCTCCCAAATAATAATTTACAGTGCGTTTGGGATTATAACAGAGATTATACAGTGTTTCCTAACACTACAACAAAGCGGCGTTCAGGGGAAATATGAATGTTTTGAGACAAGAAACCAAGGGTCGCTGGAACCTTGATTCCGAGTACGAAACAGCCACATCTGGGATGAGGAGAATCCACATGTGATCCAATGTCGTTCGTACAAGTATACATTTTCTGTTAACATTTCAGTATGTACTGCACATGACTGTGTGAGATAGGATCTCATGTGCTTTGTTCGTGTCTTCAGAATGAACAATAACTTCTACACAGTTTTTCTGGAAGAAGTTATTTCCGAACTACTACAGTTTGTGGGACTTCTGGTGATCTAGTGAACAATAACAGAGAAGTGGTAGTGGTTCTGTAATGTAGCCTGATCTAATGTAACTATTTGGAGCACAAAACTCTTGTTCAGGGAATAAATAGCTCTAGTATCTCATTTTATTGTAGCCTACGAGGAATATTGTTTTGTTACACTAAAACGTTCTACGCTGCATCAGGGATACACCAACACGCAGAATTCGTACCCCAGTTTTGGGAATGAAACTTCAGTTGAGTTGGTATGCATGTTTTATGATGAAGGATGAGTGGAACGGAGAGAAATTCTCTCCGGCACCGGGATTTGAACCCGGGTTTTCAGCTCTACGTGCTGACGCTCTATCCACTAAGCCACACCGGATTCCCATCCCGAGGGAACCCAAGAGGTGGAACTTAAATTGAGAGGATTCAATCCGACATCGGAATGGGAATCCGGTGTGGCTTAGTGGATAGAGCGTCAGCACGTAGAGCTGAAAACCCAGGTTCAAATCCCGATGCCGGAGAGAATTTTTCTCCGTTCCATTCATCCTTCATCACATGATGACGCAGAATTTCTGCCTGAAAATATCATATGTACTTCGGCACATCGTAATAATATATGAATGTTTTATTTTCGCTCCGATTTACAAAGTCTATGATAAGGGAGGTAATTATTGAAGGGCATGCAACATATTTAAGTGTGCACAAACTTTCTTGATCGACATTTTCAATTTGTCACTGGATATACGATAATCAAATTGTCCATCCACAACTTTTTTATTACTTATAGTTAGTAACTAGGTTTCACCACCCTTAAGAAATTGTCTCGAAGTTTTCAGCATTTCCCACAAATATCTCCCTACATTTTGTCAGTACATTCTACACTCATCTTACAATTTTCAGGGGGAAGGCAGGGGGTAGAAAGCCCCAATGAAAATCCTTGTACCTCAAGCTGAATGTTTTGTAAGAAGTAAATAAAATACTGTAATCATATTAATAAATTTCAGAAACGGAAGTTCTGTTTTAGTATAAGCGACAATACTTCGTCATGATGGTGATCTCCTTGGATATTAAGAATTTTCACATAGCTCTTAAAAAAAAGAAGCAGTGACTGATAATGAACCACAATCTTAAGATTATAATTAAGGGGAATACAGATGCTCGCAATAGTTTTGCGAATTATATGAGCAGTGCCTGTAATTGTTGATCTTTAAAGCACTGAAGTCTGGTGCTTCAGGAATAGTAGAAATATGTTCGAGTTAGTATGTTCTTGCGTAACATTTCACAGAGCGTCAATTATAATTATTGTTGCGGCAGCTTGTACACTCGTATTATTTCTATTTTTACAACCACACAATAACATTTCAGACGTTTTTAGGTTCTTGTCTTATTATAGGTTTACTTCTAGGAGCACGGAGAACTTACCAATAAGTTGAAAAGTCTTGGCGTTATTGTCACTTACGATGTCTGGTCTACTTCTACCGCTATTTTTCCGCCAGTTTGTACTGGTAAGTTCTGCAGCACAGTGGCATTATTTTTTTTGTCAAGACAGGCTTTTAATCATGTAGATACCGAAGTTCAGCTATTGTTTCGTTCATTTCCTCGCATATTTCATAATGTATTAATTTGCATAGATTGCTATGTCTAGCAAAATATTCATGTGGTGCCGATCTAGGACATCCTGATACCATATTATGGACTATTGTTTCTTCAAGTGTTCGATTTAATATATGAACCGTTCAGAGCAAAAGTGGTGTAAGTCAAAATTGGGTAATGAGGTTTAAAGTAAAAATTCTGTAAAATACAGCGCAAAGTAGCAATTAATATGGCCTTCTTGCTATCTACTGACTACTAATAGTTTACATAAAATGAATATTAATTGCTACTTTGCGCTGTATTTTACAGTATGTTTACTTTAACCCTCATTACCCAATTTTGACTTACACCACTTCTGCTCTGAACGGCTCATATAGAGACTACTTACATCTTTGTTGTAAATGTGTTTACTATGATATTTTATGTTCCGTGCTAGGTCTTATGATATAAGTCACCAAGCCTGTGTGCTGGTGAGCGACAATTCTATTCCATTTTCTATTACCTTATTATATTCACAAACGTTTCTCTACACATTAAATCTTTTTCTATATTAGTAAAATTGTGGAGCACTGTCGTCTCAATGGCTATCTCTCAAATAGAATATAGGCTATTCAACTGCTTGTTTAATAAAATTCCTATAGGTATTTGCTAATCTAAGGACTTGATACAGTATTGACAACAAAGTAAGGTTTTTAAAAAGAGTACCACCTTTAATCACAGTGCCAGTTAAAATATCGTAAATAGTAATCTTAGTGTTCGTCAAAGTGTTGGTGTTACTAATACGTGGACAGTGCATAAATGAACGAAGAATAAAGTGCTGAGATTAGTTAAAGTTTAACAGTATTAATAACCGTGTCACGGCAATATCCACGACAACTACAGGGTGATTCAGGACATGTCACACACTCTGGGGATCGATAGATCTCGCAATGAGGATCACTTTTCGTATAATAACCTATGTTCTCCGATGCCTCGTTTAGGAGCTAAGCGATATCGAAAATAAGATAGGTTTTAGTGACATTAACAATAATTATGAAATGAATTATTTTTCAAGTACGTTTGCTGACAAGTTATAAGTGTTCGAAGTGTCTACCCTGAACCTGATTACATTCATTACACCGCCATAGCAGTGGTTATCGGCCTGTGTCGAATTTGATCAAAAGCAGCTAATACTCGTATAATCGGTTCCTTCCTAGTGTATTACTTCACATATCCCACAAAAAAAAAGGACGTGAAGTCGGGTGATCACCTTGGCCACAGGTTCGGCTCTCCTATCCATTTATCCCCGTAGATGTTGTTCAGGTTGAAATGCGTTGGGACGTTACGGCGAATGACATGTCCCCTCACATCGTGAAGAGTACATCCTCCATGAGCAGCGGAAGCGTGTTCCGAAGAGCGTTTCATTCAAACGGGATAGCAAAATGACAGGACACTTTTAACCTGTCCACAAGGATACTTGAAGAAATAAATTAATAATTAATTTCATAATTAACTGTAAATGTCACTAAAACCTATCTCTTTTTCGATGTCGCGTAGCTCCTACAAGAATTTGTTGCACAGGTCCTGAATCATCCTGTAAATCAGCACGCCTGGATTGGCTCACCAAGCGTGTAGTCTACTCATGAGCCATCCATGAATGAAAACACTTATCCATCTTTTCTTCCGTAACAGTACTGCAAAACTAAATAAACTGGGCGATTATTAAAAGCCTTGGCCAGGATTTTTCCCATTGCCGATCGGATTATGAATATGATTTGAACGTTTTGAAGGAGAAAAAATGAGGATATTCTGCTTACTGAAGTCGTTACGAATGACTAAACCCATTTAATTAACACAAACAACACAGATTATCCAAGCTACATTCCTCGAAATAATTACCATTTCTTTTTTATTTGAAAATGAAATCATATTATGTCCAGTAAATGTTTGGTGATAAGCCCTGTAATTCTTTACTATACCTAACATGCATAAAGTCGGAAACTTCTTTACACAAATAACTACGAACAAATTAATGTATTGTTTATATCTACTATTGATATAAAGGCTGAATATGACGTACATAGTGGTCAGAAGTGCATATTTAACGTTATTTGGAAGTCACAGTTGTAGGTTCGAATCTGGTATTCAGCCCGAGGGAATAGAGTTTTACCAAATTTAAGGGTGCTATGCATAGATATTTCGTTAGCCCGCGCTACGAGCGTGCTAAACTAGCCCCGGCTATCGACTGATTACTTGTACAGGATTCAGATCGTATCATATAGCTAACACTGGTTTATGAATACGAAAAACGTTAGTTCGCTGATCATTCATCGGAAGTCCGCGCTAAGAATGTCTATGAATATGGCCCTAAATATTGAACAAAATCCAGGAAACATATTTATCATGAGAAGAATTTAATGCAGAAATTCTACGAAAATTAATTCGAAGTTTTCCAAGTTCCATAGTTGTACAGCTGCGCTGCCCATATCTCAATTTCAAGTAATAGTTTGCTACCGGCGGTGATGTTAGGAGCGCTATCGAAAGAGACATGCATCAGTTTCGAAACGTTCCTGTACAAGATTTGAGTAATCAGTGTCAGCTATGTCTTAAGTCACTGAAGTACAAGAACATATGCAAAACAGACACTGATATTCCAATGAGATCGAGAAAAGTAAAAATAAAAGTGTATTGCTTCAGTCAATTTTTGTGCGACTCATATAGAGTATTAAGAAGTTCATAAAATCTCAAATCGTCAGTAGTAATATTGTGGACATGGCTGAATACAAGGCATTTGTTGGTTTCTGAATATTGTTGAGTATCTACTTAATATGCATAATGTACTAATCCTAAACAGGTTTAAAAAATACAGGAAGTTAAAAAAGTCTTTAGTACGCAAAGCTGCCGAAGTAAGTGTGAGGTAGCAGGGTTGAAAGATGCCTTAAAACGAAGGTTGGCATACACACAAATATTCTCACAAGCACACGAAATGCAATTCATCTTTTGTAAATCATTTTAAGAGACTGGATATATAATAACTTAAAGGATGCTTCTCCATAATTAAACTTTTCATCCCGCATTTCCGTTAAGTTCTACAATTGGAATGCTGTTTCAAAGCAATTAATTTGGATATATGACAAACAAACCAAGATGTAAATTATATCCACGCAATCATGTAGGTGCGTCCGCTTTCTCATGTCATCTCGATTATCTGTGAGGTGCGCGTAATCAGAAACATCATCACGTAGGGAATAATCACTGGAGTAAAAGTCACGAACGCAGAAAGAATATGTAAGTTATTAAAAAAAATAAAGAGGAACTGAAAGCAATGACAATCCCAGTGATACGTGGTCACAAAGATTGAACTACTGGCCAGACTTTGAACCATGCCATACAGTATACCACCTTCAGGAACAGAGACCTCACAGTTTTTTCATCACTAATGTCTTGCAGATTATTACAGCAACAGACCTTGAGTTGTCAATGTGCGACGCGGAAAATTTAGGTAATACAAGTACTATCTCTAAAATATCGGCATTTTTGTTGCTGTGATACTTTTGGGCATATTTCTGCTTCCATGACGTTTCTTCTCTAAGCTACAAGAGGAAATTTTAACTCCACACTAGGCACTATCTGTACCACTACCACACTAACTATATAAAACTTAAACTATAATCAATGTCCCTTTTTTATTTTATTGGGTTATTTTACGACGCTGTATCAACATCTAGGTTATTTAGAGTCTGAATGAAATTAAGGTGATAATGCCGGTGAAATGAGTCCGGGGTCCAGCACCGAAAGTTACACAGCATTTGCTCGTATTGGGTTGAGGGAAAACCCCGGAAAAAACCTCAACCAGGTAACTTGCCCCGACCGGGATTCGAATCCGGGCCACCTGGTTTCGCGGCCAGACGCGCTGACCGTAACCCCACAGGTGTGGACTCAAGTCCCTCAATGCGATAGTTTTTAAACTTTTAAGGTTCCGCATACTCATCCTCTTTCACAATAGTCCTGCTAAGACTCTGGAATTCGCCACCTGCTAGCATCAGGGACTGTCGAAATAAAATTGAATTCAAACGTACACTTAAATTACTAGGCACTTGGTCAGTAAATTGGGACTCGTTCAGACATGGTTTCTTTAAATAGTTCTCTTAATCTATCACAAAATATTACAATATCCGATAATTTCACCACTATACAATTTTGTTATTTTAGGTTTAATTTGTAATTCAGTAAATACAAAATATTCTTTGTTCTTAACTTCTATGATAAATTGTCTAGCTTTCATTATTCAGGTAATCTTTTCGTACTTTGATTTTTATTTGTAAATGCAATTGTAAATTTAATATTAATTGTAATTTGACAGCCTTATCTCTACCAGGTTAAATAAATAAATACTACTAAATAAAAAATGTCGACGATTCACTGAGCATGCCAATTAAAGTTTGAAATACTGGGTAACGTTGAGGATGTTAGAAAATCCTTGGCGAGATGAGGCCGAGGATTCGCCATAGATTACCTAACATTTGCCTTACCGTTGGGGAAAACCTCGCAAAAACCCCAACCAGGTAATCAGCCCAAGCGGGAATCGAACCCGACTGGTGTTTATCCTTGTGGTTATTGCACCTGACATGTGTCATTTTTGGAGTCTATACACATTTGAAATAGTATCAAATATAATTTAGTTTTAACGTGTATACTTTATATTACTCGCTGCATGTTTCCATTGAATTATGGTAATAACATCATTTTAACCCTTGTTTTCTACGGTTTTCTACGGTTTAGTGGGCACTTGGCCCACTATGGTTCTGAACCCTTCATATTGGGTTCTCCGTTGGTTACCACACTTCGTTAGTTTATTCAATTTCATTAAAAATGACTAGGGCTGTTTTTGTAATCATGTCTTCATATGGAAGACAGAGTAACTCACATTTATAATCAATACAATATTACTGAAACTCGATATTTCATTACTAAATTTTGGTTTTACCACGCATTATAAATCGCCAACGTAGTAATAGTTTACAATCACCACCATCTACATCATCGAACAGACTCCTTTGTCCGTTTCGTCCTCGTCTTTCCTAGAATATTCACGAATTATGAACTCTTGCGTGAGATAACACAGCAGAAACACAGGGCAGGAGAAACTCGTAAAAAGCATATAAATCTCCTATCATTTCCCGGAAATCGAACCCAGGTCAGTTTATATTTCCGCTTATGTCCGATATGTGACATCAAAATTCCTTCCTAAAAGCAGATTAATTAAGATAGCTTCTCCTAGTGCATTGCTTTCCAACATGAATGGAATGACAACGCTACGTTACTACTACGGTAACGAAACTACCCCCTAATGGCTGAACCAAGTGGCGATTTGGATGAATCCCACTTTACTTTAGTGCTACTGGGATCCTATCACAAGTTAACTCTCTAGAACGAGTAACTAATATTAGAACTCTGGCCACAGCCCAACCGTTAATTACAGTCTATCAAATCCGACCAACACAACTTAGGCGTTTATTTACAGCCCCAAACAAGGCACTCACTTATGGGTTGTCATGGAAACTCACTGGCTACCTAACTTGTTACAATGCCAATTAATGGCTCGTTTCAAAACGCCCACCCTGTTAAGCAGAATACCAGTGTGCCTTCCATTACACTGTAATAGAGGCACTGGCAGGGCTTATGGAACAGTGACACACAACAAGAATATGTCAAGGTTAGTCTTGCAATAAGGATACCAATATTTCAACACTGCATCTCCGATTCCTCTCAATTAACGGTTTTGTTGTTTTGAAGTTTGAAGACCAATTAGATTTTCAGAAGTAACTGGTGACACGAAATGTGAATAAAATCTTCTGATATATTGTAATACCTTTAAAAAGAAGTCACGTCAATAAACCAATTAGGCCTTCATTCTAAGGCTATCTTCTTCTTCTTCTTCTTCTTCTTCTTGTCATCTGCTTTCAAGGCTTGAACCATGGCCATTCCTTCATCTCTTTTGTGAAGAATGTGAGCTGACTTAAGATTTAAATATACAGCACGAGTTTTCGGATGACATCGTCATTATGACGGAACTATAGCCTACCACTTAAGAATAAGAAAATCTACGGTCTATTTAAGAGGAAAGGATGATTTTAATATGATGGAAAATAGTGAATTTCCTTTCTTTTTTCGCTTTAAAATACAATTTGACATATGAAAAATATATTATATAAAACTTAATGTGGATTTATGATCTTGTTAGTTGCTGCACGCTATTTTTTAAGTTCTGGTTCATAGAGTTTTTAAGGGTCAAATATGGTTAAATATGGTGGAAAATCAATAGACTTAAATATATAAATATTTAAAATAATATTTGATTTTTAAAAATATATTAGATAAAATTTATATGCGCATTTATGCACTTGTCAGCTGCTGCAATGCTATTTTTAAACCTCTGTTGCACAGATTTCAGTTTCCTGCAACTGTTTATTCTCATACAAAATTATCTTATATTCTTTAGGCTACTAGGAATCTTTTTTTTTTCTGGAATATAAATTTGTTATTTAGTTGAATTTGCAATATATATATTTTAATAAAAGTACCTCTCAAATTCATTCTATGAAAGCCAATATCAAAATTATGCTTCACACATTTTAAATGATGTGCTTTTAGGAGTAAAATGTTAGAGAGATTTTGAATTTATCTTAAAAAATGGCTGAGAAGTGAGATATATCCATTTTAGTAAATTGCTGTCTTCTAGTACTTTTTTTTTTTTTTTCAAAAAATAATCTCGAATTAAACTGATGGATCATTGATATTTATACATACAAAAAAATGAAAAATGTGCATCAATAAAGAAAAAGAAAATCCAAATACACCATCCTCCCCTGCTCTTATGGGGGAAGACCTCTACCCCTTTGACAGATACCGAATTCAGGTCTCTCACTCTAGTACCAAAAACAAAAGAAAATAAAATTATAGTATTCGACACAGGACATTGCTTACATAATGAATTTATTAAATATTGTATTTATTGGGATTAAAGCTATGAAAGCCACAAAGTGTATTATGTAGTTGTAGTGTCTTCTGGGATAGTTTTAAAGTCTGAATCACATGACTCCGAAATCTAACACTAGAGAACTGCGTCAAATGAACTGGAGAATGCATCTAGTAAACCATGCTCTGATGTGTTACTGACGGGTTAAGAAAGATAAGTGTTCATATCACTTTATTTGAAGATGGTGTATATTCATTAAGATCAAAGTGTTTCAGTTTCTTCCACATTGAACCGTTAAAATAAGGTTGAACCCTCAAGGAAAAATGAGTTCAGGAGATAGGACACATTCTGGACGCTTGGCTTGAAGGTAAAGGAAGAAAGAAGAAACGGAGTGCATCTGCCAGGAAATTCGGTGAAGAAATAATGTGCTTTTGTGCTTTCAAAATATGACGGTATATCATAAAAGGTTGAGTTTTTACAAAAGTATCAACTGGTGAAAGTGTTTCAACCTTCAGAAAAGGTACAGATATAAAACTTTCATATCCTACCGACTGAAAGAAACATATCGTAATTTATATTGCTACATTGTCCGGAAACCGAAGGTTCAGAAGGCCAGAAGAATCGTCAATACCAACTTTCCAAACAATTATTATAGCCCCTCAATAACTAGGGTCCACTCACAAACTGACCATTTCATTCCTTTGAGTGCCAAGGTTAAGTCCACTTCTTCACACATTCCTACCGTATTTATAACGAGATCGCCTTAGCTGCAATTTAACTCCTTGTAAAACGAGATCTTAAACGGACACTTAACAGTTGACACAAAATCTCTAAGATTTATCACTCCAATCGCACAAAGAAGCGCTTGCTTGAATGTTGCCAATAGAGGTACATACAGCTGTACAAATCGCCTAATTTTTTTATCACGTATTAGAGCTCATATTGCTGTTAGCAAGGGGTGAACAAATGATGCCCAAGATCGCCAAGAATAGGAAAGTCGTTAGAGAAGCCAAGGTTAAACTAAGAGAATCATAGTGAAATAGAAGAAGAGGAACAATAAAACTTCGTTATATCGCTAAATGGAAGTTTATATTTTAATGACGAGGGCACTAACACAGGGTGTATGTATGTATGTATGTATGTATGTATGTGTGTGTGTGTGTGTGTGTGTGTGTGTGTATATATATATATATATATATATATATATATATATATATATATATATACGAAATACGAAATGCCTGAAATCCCATAAGGGCAACGGCCTCCTACAGGAGAGTGTAGGGTGAGCTGAAGGTCTACTACACTTGGGGAGCCAGTCCAAGAGAGCTTACACTATACACTTACAAACTAAACACATAAACAAATTATACCAACTAAACACGAAAAACAATACAGACTAAACACATAAATTATGCAAACTAAACATCCACTCCCTACACTATTACTGTGTGACTCGGGTTTTAACAGTGCCTGCTTTACCAGCGCACAGCCGACAACAATATTATCATGAGTGGAGATACAGTATAGCAGTATAGCGAAGCTTTGTTCATTCTGCACTTACATTGCAGTAGCCTGTTTGTCCATCCATGTAAGTGGTTGCAGAGGGGTGAATAGGTTCATGCAATCTGTACAAACGGACTTCCCTGAAATGCACAGATGCAGTTTGATTTCACCAAATTCAGATACCGTCCAAACACAGACATTTGTGTAAATAACTAAATCTAGCGCATGTACATTATGGCACTTACAATGAAGGATGACTATACATAACACTACAGACCGATTAATTAGTCCTGACAGCTCAGCGACGTGAAATAGGGGAAGTAATAGGAGTAGTGGGGAGAGTTCCGGAGTAGAGATAAGGGCGAGCGGTCGGTAAAGAAATGCAGTACAGCTTAATTGTACTAGAAACACAACGCTATACCCCATGCGTGACATCTGATCGCTCTGACTGCAGACGACAGACATTCCTTGGCGTAAATTAATGGACTCGCCTGACCTAGGCGCACATGGCTGGCGACTGTCAGGACTAAATAATAGTACTATACGTAACTGTTGAAGACAACTAGACACACAGAACAATGAACAGCTAGATTATAGATATCGATTGCAGAGTCATCTGGAGGTAAGCAGGTACTCAGGCGCACGAATACGCTTCTCAGCAGACATCTCCGCAAAACAGTAGTTTAGGTCAAATTGCATGTGCAAACTGAACTGCATTTGCGTGTAAACGGCACTCAAGAGAAGTCAACGATAAGAGCGATTCATATTTTTTTCCGTCGATATCAAATCTTAATCGTTCCCCTTAGGTGCAAGTTCTTTCTGATGTAAGCATAAAGGTCGGTGTGACTTGCTGTGCTCTTACAGAGAATATTTCGCTTAAAAAAAAGGAACTGTTAAGGGGATAGATACACCTTTGACTAGTAAAATATTAGTGATCTTAAAAAATTATGCCACCAGGTAACCTTATGCTCTAATGAATTGAATTTTTTTATGGTTGTTGTTCATTGTATCTACTATCTTATACCATGATAAAATTTTAAAAATAAATGTCACTTATTACAATAATTATTCTTTAAAAAATATTCTGATCGCTATGCCACGAAACAGTATTTTCATGATAAATTCCTTAAATATAAGAATTTCCACATGATTCTTGTTTTAAATTGTTAATAACCACATGAAGGAGCTGTAGTGAAATAAATTATTTATCTTTATGGAAAATATTTTTATTCTTGGGATACATACAGTAAAGGTAAAGGTATCCCATGTCATGAAAGCACTTGAGGGGCATGGAGGTAGAGCTCCATGCTTTCCATGACCTCGGCACTAGAATGAGGTGGTGTGGTCGGCACCACGCTCTGACCGCCTTTTACCCCCGGGAAAGACCCGGTACTCAATTTTATAGGAGGCTGAGTGAAACTCGGGGCCGTTCTAAAAGTTTGGCAAAGAGAAAAAATCCTATCACCACCTTGAATCAAACCCCGGACCTTTCAGTCCGTAGCCAGCTGCTCTACCAACTGAGCTACCCGGCCGCCTGGGATACATACAGTAGAAGAAAAAATTCAAATTTTTAGCAATGCATATTTTTTTCCAAAAAATAAAATATAAAAGCAACAGCAAATATTTTACTACGGCTTCTAGATCTAAACACACTGAACAAGCATGCAAAGTTCAATGCAGAAGTTATGAAGAAAACAGTTTCCAAAAATTAAAGCTACGGGAAACGAGCGACAAACTTACCCATAGGCATACACTACTCCCTCCTTATCGCTAACTTTGGCTTCTATTTCTAATCTTAGTCTGTTCCTACATTTCCTGGCTGCAGGGGTTAGCACTTTTACAATGACGTACCGTTGCTTTGAAAGAAGGCTTCTGGGGACATGTATTCCCTATCTCAAACGACTCCAAATGCTCTGCCCTACCACCCCACCAAGTTTGTTTTTACGATCTTTTTGAAACATCCTGTATAGAGTCGCATATCATGTAATCGACAGTGAATAAACTCACCAAGTCATTAGAGTACTCAATGAAGTGGCACTCTGAGGTAAAACTACTGTAAGAAATAATATCTGTAGAATGAGATCATAGCCTTATCGTTTCAGTTCAATGCTGCTGCTTTACGTAACACTGCAGACAGTATTAACGACTGTAGTGATGTGATGTACACAGTCTAGGCGAGGTAATGAAATGATTCCCGGCCTGGGGCGCCGAACTTCATCATCTCACTTCTGAATGAAAGAGTAGTCGAACTGCTAGTGTATATAATTGTTCTCTGTGAAAACACATGGAATATAATTTCAGTAGGAGAGAAATTTTCATGGAGCAAATAAATGGCATGAAAATAAAACAAAAAGCGAAGTGTAAATTACGGGTATGAAAAATACAGCTGCAGGCGTGCATATCTGAATGAGCTGCTTTGAATTACAAACCCAAGTTACACAGTGTTGCCACAAGGATAAATGATCGGGCAATCTAATACAACGCCCGTCAAATCAAAGAAGCTCTAGTTACTGTAACAGTTTGCATCAATTTTATGACAGTATGTGTGTGATCATAAAGTGGTATGCTGAAAGCTCCTACAGCGATTATAAAACTGCAGTGAAAGACCTATCCTTGGGCAGAAAACTATCAATGAATGAATGAATATATTTTCCCTATTTCCAAAAATTCATTACATATGCCGTTTACTATAGGGCCTATACATACAGTAATTTTTAAGGTTGAAACGCCCCACCACATTTCTACTAATTGACATAATCTTGTTTTCTTTTTCGAAGTTTTATAAAGTCCATTCATTAGAACAGTGAATCCAAGAGCAATGCAAATAAAAAGCGACCCTGGAGGCTCACCTGACATCGGTGGCTTGCGGCGATCGCAGACTCGAGTTCAAATCTCGGCAATGACAGAATTGTATTTATAGTAGGCAAAGTCAAGGTTATGAAATTTTTCTCTGTGTTCTGCAGTTCTTCCTCCGTCATTTCACCGAAGCTTTATAATTTGCCTTTAATTTTCATCTTCATCTCGAAAAATAGAACATCACTTGTTTTGCGTGACACCAAATCGATCACCCGCCACGGTGGGTGTTCCTCGCGGTTTGCCAAAGATTGGTAGATGGCAGTGGTGGTGGGTTCTAGATGACTCATACATCTGCATAAGAGGCACCAAAGCCCCAGGTTCTTGCTTGCCTGAAGGGGCATGACGAATCATGTAGCCTATATCTGTGAGTACGACAGACCACCACTAGAGGTATACGCATTTAATGGCTGAAGAAAAAGGCATACTGCGGCGAATGGGGCAAAACGGCTAAGTCCGATAGCACAATCTGCACGCAACTCAATCTATCACGGGTGCATAAAAACATTATTCGTGTTGAAGTGCTTAGGGATGCTCTATGTCCCGCCCGATAAACAACTCTATTCTTCTATAAGACAAATGAAGTGCCTGCTTTGATTTCACATAATTTACCCATAGACAAGCAACACATATGTGTAGAATATAGTAGGCCTACCCACTGGGGAGCGCAGTAGCAGTAGACATAACCACAGTCTAGTATATACAGTCACGAAGCTTGAGTTGTGAGGGTGCTAGGAACAATAGACTGTGTCGGTACTATTTCGCATTGTTTGTAATGAGGCTATCGTAGCGATCCTAGTGGTTAGCAACTATCTATGGATGCATATTTATTACGTATTGAGCTTCGTTACTGTATATACTAGACTGTGACATAACGCTGTAAAGCCGGACACTCGCGAGACTGATTTCCGATGGGGTCATGGATTTTGATACGAGAATTTTCTCGATTGTCATTCAGTCTCACATTTATTAATTTATTTCATTCAATCATAGGCTAATACACTGACCTAAGAAACGCAGATTTGATGACCTACACACCTTATAACAAATGAAGAGAGAGCTACTATGGGGGTAGATTTTCTTCGATTACTTCCTTTTACCCAGGCATTCTCATTCCACGGTTATCCCAGATCACTGTACTACCATGGCGTCTTTGTGGTTTAAAATTAATATTAAAAACGGAATTACAATAGCATGAAATATAGTAGCATAGTGCGCGAGAGAAATACCTATATTCTCTCTTTTCATATTTCATTGCCCACAAATCACCACAAAAAATAATAAACACAGCAAACTCACAAGCCATTCTGTTTAATGTTTAAATGTAACTGAAAATATATTCGATGAATTCAACATCACACAGTTTCCAGAACAATTAGGATACTGCACATGCCCAGGTGTCCGCTGCATATTAACATCGTCAAAAAGCGCTGTGTACGAGTAGTTTCATGTAATGATTTTCCCTTCAGCTTTTGAACACATTGCACACCACATTGAAAACGTTTTATAGCATGAACTATAAATTTTCCAATGTAATTCTAACTACTGGTCTGCCATTTCTCTACGTGACTGCCCGCTACAAGCCGCAATTATATCCAGATTTGCTAACGGTAAGTACAGGCTACACAAAAAGTAAACATTTGTCATTACTAACTCATTACGGGTGCACACCATATCCAATGCAACTGTTACTACAATTTAGGCGTCTCGTGCAGCTAGTGTTAAAGTGTAGCACAACGAGAAAGAGAAGTCCGACTGTTGAGTATATTGTACGAATGTATAATAATAGTGAATATAACATACTGTAGTTAACACAAGAGTTTATAGCTGCAGAAAATCAGAATATCCAATTATTTAAAAGTAACAGTTAACAAACCGTCGCCAGCAAGCATTTCACAGTTCCAACAAAACAATGCGCACTGCTCTCAAAACTGTCAAATCATCGTGGTACGTCAGACCGCTACAAAGGAAATAAGTCCAGTTATCTCCAAAGTCAGAACCAAGTTCACTGAGATTAAAATGTAATATAAAAATTCAGCGTCCCGCGCCGTGGTGTCGCGGTCTAAGGCATCCCGCCTAGGACTCGCGTTACGGAATGCGCGCTGGTTCGATTCCTCATGGGGGAAGAAATTTTCTCATGAAATTTCGGCCAGTGTATGGGACCGGTGCCCACCCAGCATCGTGATGCACTTGGGGAACTACGATAGGTAGCGAAATCCGGTTGTGAATACCAGCTATAACGGCTGGGGGATCATCGTGCTAACCGCACGATACCTCCATTCTGCTCGGATGATCGTCCACCTCTGCTTCAGCATGTGGGCGTGAGGCCAGCAGTCGGCTGGTCGGTCTAGGTCCTTAACGGGCTGTAGCGCCGAGGATTATTATTATTATTTATAAAACTTCAGCACTTCAGATAAAAAAAAATCTTTCTTCCACCTTCACGAAGATTCCGTCAAATATGTTAAGCGGCTCACACTCCAGCCATTAGCTTTGCTTTAGTGGTTAGGTATAGCTTACAAGAGTAAAATTTTTGGAAATATTAAACATTTGTATCTTGTAGGCTACAATAATGAAAATTGGTATGTGTAAAGCACTGTCCTTCTGCTATATGAAAAAATATTTTTACGACAAAAATATATATATATTTTTTTTCAAAATTCAAAATGGTGGCAGTTTACTGTGCAGTGATGAAGCGTTTCCCTCATAACTCATAAACTTGTTTAACCTTTTCATGTTTTCTCTCTTTTATTTTATTGCTGAAACTCATGTTTACAATATGTTCTTTCAACTACATTCCTTAATAAATAATATTTTTTTTATTTTGTGTTAGAAGAAAATACTGATATTTGACCATTTTTTAAATGAATTTATTTTTTATCCATCTATCAAAGATAGAGAAGTGATCTTGCATCATATTGTAGATATTACACGCATAAATACACACAAAAAATATCATCACAGAATGTTGGACAGTTTTTGAGTTATGTGGGAAACGCTTCATCACTGCACAGTGAAATTAATTTTGAAAAAAAAAAAAATGTATAATTTTTTTAGAATCGTAAAAATATTTTTTCATATAGCAGAAGGACAGTGTTTTACATATACTAATTTTCATTATTGTACAAGATACAGTAATGGAGGAAAGAAATGTTAAGTATTTCCAAAATTTTACTGCTGTAAACTGTGCCTAATCCCTTAATATTTCAAAACAAATTTTAACTGTTAATAAAACAGGAAAGAAAATGATAAAAAAAAACAACTGCTGGCGAAAGTAAAGTATTCTTGTACAATCAGTGTAAACAAACGAGTTATAAAATACTGCTTCTCGAGATGCAAGAGAATGAATGAACGAACTCGAGGAGTTTGGAATGTCTGAAGGCAATCAACGATCCTGTTATTATACATATGTACGTTTCTTAGCCATGCTTAACAAATCATACGGACCCAAATAACTACTTAAAGGAAACACTGACCAAGAAATGCTTGATAGAGAAAGAAGATCAGTAAGAAGGCTGCAGCGAAAACTGGAGAATCATACAAAAACGCGAAGCCCATCATTATCTCCAATGCTACACCAGAAATGATAAACAATAGTAATTACTGTCTTAATCATGATAATAACAGTTCATTTTCTTCAGTTAATTGCATTAACATTACAAAAGGATTAAGAAATTGTAGCTCCCTATTATACAACGCCCTATATTACACCATTACTTTGGACAAAGAACCTGGAATTATTCTAAATAGAGCAAGTTACAACTCTTGTGCGATAGAAACAAAAATTGTGAACCAATACTTTATGTGGTCGTAAATATTTTCTTACTGTACAACGTACAGGCCCTAAGTACACGCGGCCAAAGGTAAAGCGAGGTGTATTTAAACTTTAAATTTATTTCCAAGTTGCGAGTTGCAGCCAGAGGAACCACTTGTACGGTACCGCGGCTGTACGGTGACGTAGGCGCACATCCGCTGTTGTATCAACAAAGCTCATCTCCGTCCGTCGGAACTACTAACCTTACACAAAACTCAGACCTCGACGAATATGTGATTCTAAAAAGCCTTGGTACCTTAGAAAATTTCACTATGAAGGAAGGATATAACATGTAGCACTACCCCGTTTACTGCATCAGCCTATACTTCATGAAACCAAACTAACAAAACACATCCATGCTTGTTTTCTGAGCCGTATCCAATGAGTTTCACACACTGGACGTAGCGCTAGGATTCGTATTCTCCCTTCAATAACAACAACAATGATGATGATGATGATGATGATGATGATGATAATAATCATCATCATCGCTTTAACATATTCGACAGGGACTTGATCCTGTAACCTTTTCTACATTAGCAGATATTTGAAATTCGTCATTCCATTATATTTAGAGTCTATCAGCAGTTCTCGCGTTTTTGGCATCTCTTGCCTATATTCATACTAGTGCGTTTAACGAATTTTATACAGGTTTTCGGGTACATCTTACAGGTCTCAATAATTTCATCTCAAGTTGTTAAATTATCCTCTCTCCCTCTCTCTCTACATATGCGCCGTGTGCTATCACTGTAATTAATGGTAATTCTGACATGCCAGGTTACTCAGAATCCATACTACGATGGAATGGTGTTCATGCTTTCAGCCGTGATGGTACCAAAGATGAAGATGAGGGCGAGGACCAAGAGAGAAGCCGAAAGATGGGAAAGAATCAGGAAGGAAGGACAGCGGATGAGACACTGGGAAAGAAGTTGAAAAGGGGGAGGGAGAGATGATAGAAAAGAAGGGTGGGGAAAGAGAAGAATGAACAGAGACAAGGGGTGGAAAGAAGGCGAAACAGTGGGAGGAGAAAGAGAAGGAAGAAATAAGCGAAGGAAATAAAGTTGAAACAGAGAGGGTAAGAAGATGGGCCCGGGCGCAATTTTCGGATATAATAATTGAGACATAGTTTGCAATGGTTAACTCCGTGGTGGCTTGCGTATGTGCGAATTATGGTTCACTCTGCATGTATGTATATATGTATGTATGCATGTATATATGTATATTATAATGTTCCAGATAAACTATTTCTAATTATCAGATGTGATAAAGGTCACGTAAAGAAATATTTTCCCTAATAAAATAGTGCCTGGAAATGTGTCCGTAATCGAGATAACGGTATGAAAAAAATATGGATTTCAAAGAATCTCAACATGAAAAGTAATTGGCCACAAGTTGATCTCGCCCTGAAAATGTTATAGGCCTAGGCCTACAATGGGGAGCATGACGCTGAGAATGTTGCTCCGCATTAATTCGCCGTGTCTCATTAGCTTTGCCGTAGGCTGATCAATGTGCCATATGGTCTGCTAATCCAACATTTGTAAACCCACGCATTTTTAATTATTGGAAATGTATAGCAGATCTGACAGAATCATTTTGTCACATAGGCTACAAAGAAAACAATTCAAGTTCAAATGTTTCCAAGGCAACGGAAATAGCTTAAACACAATTAAGACAGCCATGGACAATAATGAAGTCGATGAAGAGTTTTGACTTTTCCCATATTGCTTCGTTACGAACGCATTTCCGTATACTACAGTGCGTATACTAACTGGCTCCGCAGGAGATGTGGCAAGCAGAACGCGGGGACTCGAGGAGTTGTGTTGGTATCAGTATGCAGGTAGAGTCAATGACCTTGGCCGCATTGAATGGTAGAGAATGGGAGGGAATGAGAGAGCAGATATAATATTCGTACGTTCAAACCAGGCGCTTCATAGTACCAACTTTACATCGCTGCAGGATCGAATACTGCCGCTTGCTTCACTGCGGAGCCAGTTAGTATACGCAATGTAATTTATTAAGAAAAATGTTTAATTATATGCCCTGTTACACATCTGAATATTAGGAACAGTTATTCTGAAACACACTATATAATGTTATGGGGACAAGACAGAGAGGAGGTATTGGGATAAGAGAGGAGAAATAAAAGGGAAAAGAGAAAGCAAAAGAGGAGAAGAAACAGCAGGAAGAACAGTAGCAATGCAAAATGAATAAAGTAATAGAGAGACTAGGAGGAACGAACACAAAGTGATTACATGAGGCATAAGAGTGGCAAGGAGATATAATACATATAAAACGAAGGATACTTCGTCTCTTATTGGTTTCTTATTCCCGCCGAAGATATGTTATTTAAAACATTCCAGTCTCTGATGAATGTCTCACAGACCAGTCTGTGCAAGCAGGAATCAAATTTTTTTCTTGTTACATTAAACATTCTCAGAGTAGGCTTACTTAAGTCATAAAATATTCAAACATTGAACACACGACCCTTCCATCAGCAATCTGTCACTTTACCAACGTAAGTCGCATTCACATATAAGTATCTACCTATGCAGTGTGTATGTAACTAGGGCCATAAAGAAATGGCTTCCACAAAAATGTTTTGAGCTATTGCAAATATGTATCTGAGACGGGAGCGAAAAGGATGGTCCATGATTGCGCGCCAAGTGGGAATTCTCAGACAATCATGCCCGAACATCCTGCTTCTCCGTATAAGGCGGCAGTGGCCGCCACAACAACAAAAACTTGCCGTGGCCATTGTTTTCACTATATTCACCCGGCAAGTAGGCAGAACCTGCCCGACAATTACAATCACGTCACACCTACATGGTATTCACCTCACAGTAGGCACGTTCGTTTATTAATCCATTTCACTTCATGCATTCGCACGACACTGTATCAACTACACAGACTTACTGATAGAGTGCATTAAAGAGCGTATTTTATACACGCATTCTGGCCATTTCCCATATCGAAGTATCTCTCTCGTTAATTAGCCTAATTGTACGAAACTTCAATTTCTCTTCAAGTTTTTCTCCGCGTCTTCCAACACATTTTTATTTCAGTATCTCACTAACATCTTCTTTCCTACTCTCTGAGTATAACTGAAAAATATATTGAGACTAAAATTGCAGAATATAATACAACCATAAGCACAAGTAATCTGTCCTCACAAAGATAATAATAATAATAATAATAATAATAATAATAATAATAATAATAATAATAATCCGTGGCGCTACTGGCCGTGAAGGGCCAAGACCGACCAGCCGGCTGCTGGCCTCACGCCCACATGCCGAAGCAGAGGTGGACGATCATCCAACCAGAATGGAGGTATCGTGTGGTTAGGACGATGATCCTCCCAGCCGTTATAGCTGGCTTTCGCAACCGGATTTCGCTACCTATCGTAGCTCCCCAAGTTCATCACGATGCTGGGTGGGCACCGGTCCCATACGCTGGGCGAAATTTCATGAGAAAATTTCTCCCCCCATGAGGATTCGAAACAGCGCGCATTCCGTAACGCAAGTCCTAGGCAGGATGCCTTAGACCACGACGCCACAGCGCGGGACGTCCTCACAAAGAACTTAATCAAATACACCTACTGCAAAAAGAAGAGCCTATAAAACATTATTTTCTTTTAGTTTATTTAACGACGTAGTATCAACTACTAGTCATTTAGTGTCGATGATATTGGTTAGCGAGATGGTATTTGGCGAGAAGAGGCCGAGGATTCGCCATAGATTACTTGACATTCGCCTTACGGTTGTTGAAAACCTCGGAAGAAACTCAACCAGGTAATCGGCCCAAGCGGGAATCGAACCCAAGCTCGAACGCAACCCCGGATCGGCAGGGAATCGCCTAAGTCGGCTGATGACTAAAACATTGGATCTATGTATGTTCGCATGCGACTGAGAGACTTAAATTCCTCATGACAATGACAGATGAAGGGCATAAAGCAAATGAGATTGAATTCTTAGAACAGCTCAAAAAGAGTACCTCTTTCCTCTGGGATTAAACACTGTACTATTTCCGAACCATATTTCATAGGCATTCGAAAAGTAAAAGCCGGCCGAATAGTACCTACCTACAACCAAAAGTTACAAATAGCTTTGAAAAAGTTCAGTCTGCCGAAGTACACAACAGGGAAGTTATGTATTACCGTATTTGTCGTGAAATATTAGTTGGAAATGTAAGTAACAATCGAGAATGCTGTCCAATGTAACTTGTGTGTTCCGATTTGAGGGCGATCAGAAACAAATGACATTCTTCTATATCGCAAGCCCTCATAGCACAAAACAAATTGGGCTAATTTCGACGTTTCAAATGAAACTGTTTCAAATATTTAAAGTACATACAGTTCCGACCTGGTTCACAGATTATCACTTCCATTCACATATCAAAAAGTTTCTAACTTTGTGTAAACGAGGATCTTAAAACAAAGGTCTTCACTGGCGGCAACTTCCTTTGATGAAAGTATTCAAAAGTTCATATCAGGCTACGACAAATAAATAATAGTCGCGTGTAAGACTAAAGAGATAAAAATCGTTTGTTTTACTTTTCTTTCTGTTTAATGGTTGACAGAACACATAATGGAAAAAGCATACAGTTCTCATGGATGATTCTATAATTCCACATTAAATTTCAAATTGCAAGATAATGGAAAATGAGCTTTAGGAAGACCTAGCAGGACGTGAAATGAGATTTTAACCGACTGTGAGGTTTTACACGAGAGATTTCATTCCTATACAATATAATGTGTTCTGTATTGCTCTATTTTTCTACATATGAATCCCAATTTTAAACTCTTCATGTCTATTTTTTCTATATCATTTTTTTATTTAAATTATTTCCTCATTACTTCTTGCGTTTACTTCATTTTAACTGATTATTTCGTCATAATTAATATTATTATTATTGTTATTGAAGTCGGCCAGAGTAGCCCAGTCGCTGTAGTGCTGGCCTTCTGTGCTCGAGGTTGCGGGTTAGATTCTGGCCTAGTCGATGGCTTAAATGCAACAGGCTGATGTCAGTAGATTTATTTGCATGTAAAAGAACACCTGCGGGACAAAATTCCGACACGCCGGCGACGCTGATATAAAATCAACAGTTGCGAGCGTCGTTAAATAAACTGTAAATTATTTTTGTTATTATTATTATTATTATTATTATTATTATCATTATTATTATATTAATGTAACTACTATTTGTTGATTCTTTTTAATTTTTATGGTGCTTAGATCACGGTAAGATTAAGTGAATTATATTTACTGTTTATGATTTCTACTTATGACCTATAACTTCTTTTACTCATGAATCTTTGAACGATATTGCACAAATTCTAGAGTCAAAACCTTCAGGAGTATCACGAAATTGTTGTTAGTGATGTTCGGACATTTAAGTGTCTCCTAAAGAACATATGGAAGTATACTCACTGTTGTTATGACTATTAGAAGTTTCCAATGAGAAAAATCACAGGAGAGTTAATTCAAAGTTTAATAAAGACAACACAGACAGCACTCAATATTTCGAAATCCATGTTATCAGAATAACCGATGATCGGTCAGAATTAGAACAAACAATTCTTCCAGTGGGAAATACAAACAGTAACATTATTTGTATAAAGTCACAGTAACCTACAGTGTACTGTTATGGCGTTTCGATGTAGGCGAAAAAGAGATATATATTCAACGTCGTTTTATTCTTTCTTCTGGTGACTTTCGTACACAGGTATGTTTTGTATCCGAACATATTTGTAAACGTCCTGTAAACGCATTGTTTCGTGCTTATTCATCTACAGACTATCGAAATTCAATTAATTATATACATGAGACTTTTAAGCGGAATACACATGTGTGGAAGAAAAGTGAACAGCATTTTTATTTCAAGCCACTCCAATGTGACATGACTTTATTCCAACAGAAAAAGTCAAATGATGCACTGTACATGTCCTCACTCACTCACTAAAATGTTAAAAGAAATATGCATATATCAGTGTAACTACAGCGATGGGCAGAAAACAATTTCCGCCGAATACATAGCGAACGCAACCCGGATAACATTCACTTCATTAACCGCAAAATTGAAGAAGGGAATGAAGTCTTGACTGTTTCTCATTTGCAGTGACGGATTAATATTATAGTGAACGTCCGAGAGAGCAGAACGTTATTTTCCTGCTCTACTACACCGGTGAGCAAAATTAAAGGAACAAACATTATAATGTACAGAAAAAGAGATACAATTCATTCGAAGTAAATCAACATAGGCAATATAACACTGCACACTAGCGAACTGTTATTTATTACATACAATCAGAAGTTTACTGTGGTTTCTTTAATTGGTATTTGAATTTTACCTTGCGCAAACAAAAATAATACAAAATAGAAGTAGAAAAATTAATCGTCTTGATCTGAACCTTTGGCTATACGTTTAAAATGTGGAGTAATGTCTGCAAGAGCTATATCGTCGTTGTTCCTGCAATAACTCCTATGTGCAAAATATAAAATTTTTCAGTACGAAGAAAAAACACATTTATTCATCCTATGGCAGCCGTACATAGGAAACTGTGAATTCTTACATTTTCGAAACAAAGAAATAATTACATATAGATTTTATTATATGCTGTATCACTATTTACGTTATTTAATAGAGCAAAAATCTGAAAATCGATAATTATGTCACATAGGAATTATTGCAGGAACAGCGACAATATGCAGCTGTGCGGTAAGATTATTATCTGAAAGAGAGGATTTTGCTTTCGATTTAGCAGCCTTCATATCATACAAGATTTATCATAATGTCGTTTGATGTTGGCTCGAAGAAAGCCACTTAACACCTTATTACAAACCATCATTTTACACTGTCATCATCTTTTTTACAACAGAAGAACTCTTCCTCCCATTCCTCCAGAAATTTCCGTTTTTTGGAAGTGGAAGGTTTACACATAGTCACTGCTCCACCACTGCTGCCGCTTGCTTGTACACACGTAAACTGAGTAATGTCACTGAGGGAGACAGATACACACCGTTTGAAGGTCAGTAATTCACTAATCTTTCTTTGCCCAGCAATGGTGTAACAGAACTTCATAAAGTAGCTTCAATGACACGGTATAGAGTTCTCTATCCATCATAAAACTACCAGCAAAATAAATATTACAATAAAGTAGCTTCAATGACACGGTATAGAGTTCTCTATCCATCATAAAACTACCAGCAAAATAAGTATTACAATGAACTTCATACCTCTGATTTAGGTTCTGGCTGATACGTACACTGTTTGACACGGAAAATGGTCGCTCTCTTGTAACGAGAATTTATCAAAGTTTCGTTCGGGCCTAGATCATATATGTAACAGACAGGTCGGCCTTTTAGGTTTTGACGTTAACAACTTTTGTCAGGTTTACTACGCTGCCATCTAGTTGTTACATGAGGAGTCACGTCATAATTCCCATTTGAATTGCATTAGCGACTGTACTGCCATCTCGTGTTCGTTTACGGCGGACAGGTGGCGATCCTGGCGGTTCTCTTCAAAGTGCTGCCGATTTTAACATAGCGATGAGTTATCTAGGGTTCGGGTTATCGCGAGATTCACACGGTGAAATATTAAGCATCGAGGTCCGAGGACGAAATCAAGTCGTAGGAGTGATGTATCTGTATGCCACGAAACGACATATTCCCTGCGATGCTTTTATGGCGTAACGATAGAGTTCTTTCTTCTCGTTACAAAGACCGGGCTTCGAATCTCTCTACGTAAAATGCATGCGTGTAAACATAGAGCACACAATGATTCCCGAGCTATTCCGAGGTGGAGTCTCTGAATAGCGACCAATTCCCGTATCAAAGGGTGTACATCTATTATGAGGCAGTACATCTCACCCGACGACGTGTGTCAAAGGAAGAGCAATTGTTTGTATACATCTGAAGTCTGATTAGCCAATGATGTACGGAGGGAGAAGGAATCCTACCCCATTATCTCCTGATTTAGCTGCCTCACGAGTGATGTTTTATTGGCGTCACTTATGAGGTTCAAACCTATCTTCGGACATTCTAAACAACAATGAACTTAAAACATGATTTTCAATGGCAAAGCATTTCCTTCAAAGTTTCATGACTATTTTGAAAGTCTACAAAATAGTCTACACGTCACAAAAAATGTCATTTTTTATTTTCAAAGAGACGGCATTTCGTTCTCAAACCATTACTTAAATTTCCGTTAGTTATTATCATGGAACTTGATACATGATCTTCAATGACATGGCATTTTGTCCTCGGTCAAAAAAAAAAAAAAAAGTCTCCAACAGGACAAGGCGCAACTGACAAGCTTAAGTTGCAGCGACATGTGGCTCGTATCATGAATTTTAGTCGACACTCATACAGCTCCCTCATACAAGCATTTTCTCATTTCAGTACAAGCATAATGGATTCTGTGTTACAAACAACGTGGCGGTCAACAAGGGTTCAACATGGCGATAAAACTCAAGGTCAATGGCGACGCCGAGATAACAGGAATCTACGAGATTATTTTAGAGCTGTTATTACAACTTCCAGCACAAGGTAACGTTCACCGGGACTTTTATGACCTTTCCTAATATTAATACCACACGAATATCCGTCCTAATTTTGCGATTCCCGAAAGCGATTTCACGGAATCCTCAGTAGCTAGTGCAGTATCTTTCAGCTGTATGACGCATATTACTGCTCAACTAATTACAGTACTATATGTACATGACTTAGAAGCAGAAAGTGATAAGAAAAAAGTGGTTTATATGTTGTTCAACAGCTGCGTTCCAATCTACTTAAAAAAGACGCGATAAATTTTTCATCTGAGATAGCAGCACTTAACAGACTACTTACAATCCTCCTCCTCGTCCTCTTCCTTCTTACTGCTGATACGGTATTCACACTCTCCTCTTTCTTCTCCCTTGTCATTATCATTTTCACCTTCTTTGCGTCCACCTTAGTCTTCGTGTCATTTTCAGTCCTCTTCATCCCCAATCACTTCCTTCCAGTCTTTTTCGCCCAGTCTTCAATTTCTTTGCTTAATTCTCAGTCTTTTTTCCTCATTATCAGTTTCTTCTCCTTATTCTCAGTTTTTATTTCATATCCCCAGTTTCTTCTCCCCTATTCTCAGTTTTTTCCCCCAACCCTCAGCTTCTTTTCCTAATTCTCAGTTTCTTCTCCCAATTCTCAGCTTCTTTTCCTAATTCTCAGTTTCTTCTCCCAACCCTCAGCTTCTTTGCCTAATTCTCAGTTTCTTCTTCCAATTCTCAGCTTCTTTTCCTAATTCTCAATTTCTTTTTCCAACCCTCAGTTTCTTCTCTCAAACCTCAGTTTCTTCTCCGAATTCTCAGCTTCTTTTCCTAATTCTCAGTTTCTTCTCCCAACCCCCAGTTTCTTCTCTCAACCCTCAGTTTCTTCTCCCAATTCTCAGCTTCTTTTCCTAATTCTCAGTTTCTTCTCCCAACCCTCAGCTTCTTTGCCTAATTCTCAGTTTCTTCTCCCAATTCTCAGCTCCTTTTCCTAATTCTCAGTTTCTTTTTCCAACCCTCAGTTTCTTCTCTCAAACCTCAGTTTCTTCTCCGAATTCTCAGCTTCTTTTCCTAATTCTCAGTTTCTTCTCCCAACCCCCAGTTTCTTCTCTCAACCCTCAGTTTCTTCTCCCAATTCTCAGCTTCTTTTCCTAATTCTCAGTTTCTTCTCCCAACCCTCAGCTTCTTTGCCTAATTCTCAGTTTCTTCTCCCAATTCTCAGCTTCTTTTCCCAACCCTCAGTTTCTTCTCTCAAACCTCAGTTTCTTCTCCGAATTCTCAGCTTCTTTTCCTAATTCTCAGTTTCTTCTCCCAACCCTCAGCTTCTTTGCCTAATTATCAGTTTTTTCTCCCAATTCTCGGCTTCTTTTCCTAATTCTCAGTTTCTTCTCCCAATTCTCAGATTCTTTTCCTAATTCTCAGTTTCTTCTCCCAATTCTCAGCTTCTTTTCCTAATTCTCAGTTTCTTCTCCCAACCCTCAGGTTCTTTTCCTAATTCCCAGTTTCTTCTCCCAACCCTCATTTTCTTCTCTCAATCCTCAGTTTCTTCTCCCAATTCTTAGTTTCTTTTTCCAATCATCAGTTTATTTTCCCAATTCTAAATTTTTTCTCCAATCCTGTTTCTTCTCCATACCCTCAGTTTCTTTTTTCCATTCCCAATTACTTCTCCTTTTCATATCCTCAGTTTCTTCTCCCCTATTCTCACTTTCTTCTCCCAACCCTCAGCTTCCTTTTCCCAATTCTCAGTTTCTTCTCCCAACCCTGTTTCTTCTCTCAACCCTCGGTTTCTTCTCCCAAACCTCAGCTTCTTTCTCCAATCCCCGGTTTATTTTCCCAATCCTATATTATTTCTCCAGTCCTGTTTCTTTTCCCTATCCTCAGTTTTTTCTTCATCCCCAATTACTTCCCCTTTTCAGTTTTTTCTTCATCCCCAATTACTTCCCCTTTTTCAGTTTTTTTCCCAATCCTCAGTTTCTTCCTCTATCCTCAACTTGTTCTCCCCATCACCAGTTTCTTTTCCCTATTATTTGTTTTTCTCCCAATCCTCAGTATCTTCTGCTTATCCTCGGTTTCTTTTCCCCATCCCCAGTTACTCTCCTTCTCCTTATCCTTTGTTTCTTCTCTCCATCACCAGTTTCTTTTCTGTATTCTTTGTTTCTTCTTCCAATCCTTAGTTTCTTCTTGACATTCTGAATCTTCTTCGCCATATGCTAAGCCGTCTTGCGTCTTATTCTCCATAATCTTCACTTTATTCTTTGTCTTCAAGTTCGTCGTCTCTTTAGTAGTTATTGTTGAAAAGCTACATATCATATAATTAAAGCCCCTACAATTTATTGTATAAATTATATCAGAGCTAGAACCCCTAGTGTTTAAGAAGACCATCTTACAATTTCCTGTAAGGTTGAGTCAAAAATCCAATTGGAAAAATCATTCTGTCACGCATCAAAACAATAGCGTTGAGCATTCCCGCCTTTCATACTGTACGTAGCGATGTGACAGAACCCTCTGACGGCGAGCAGAATATTAATACAATTAAAACAAAACACTACAGCACAAGAATCCTTGAGCCCTGTAGTGACAGAGCATGCAAACCGCTGCACGACGGATGACGTCAAATGAACCGTGAAAGCTTGTAGAATCATCCATATATGCAGATGACGTAACATCGAAGATGTGCACAAAAGTGGCAAAATGACCTTACTCTTACACTTTTCTTACCACGGCCACATCAATGAGTGGTGTCAGTTACCTTATGGCCCATATATCCTCAGATATATTGCTTTGCAAACAAATCATGCTTTAAGGTTAGCGCGGTAAGGAAAAAAATACACACATGCCGCCCACATATTAGCATCCTCCTTTTTGTGCTCTTCACACAGCGTGGCAGACGCTTGGATCACCACATGAATACAGATGAGGCACCAGTCACTTCTTGTATTTACTACTCTTTTTTTATTCTTTTATGATGTTTTTTCTTCCTCTTCTTTGCTCTTCCCCCTTCCTTTCGCTGGTAATTATCTGATCACCGTTACGACCAAAATGCTGAACCCTCCAGCGGACCGCCTCTCGGTGGGAGCCGCAGAGTCGCGGTGTAGTAGGGCTGTACAAAGATTTACTGAAACGGATGTTTTTGTCTCTAACAGGTGAATACAGAACATACTCAACTTTGCGGTCATATTATAAACACAATATGTATTTATATACGTGGATTGAAAAATGCGTGTCGTTAATTCCTAATTCCTACTTAATGTGAGTCAGCCGACTGTAAGGTAGCCCAAATATCTGGATATGATAGGCATAAAATTCAGTGAAGACATCTGAACAAAATTATATATTCATTAATTACTGCGTAATTTTAAGATACCGGAAAAATATTTTACGCATTCCTGTCATCTCACTATTGGTTAAAAAAAATACGAAACCTTCACTTTAACAAAGATATTTGAAAAACAACTTGGGGGAGGATTGCTTTTTTTTCTCTTTATCTTGCAGCTGAAACTTCATTTCGTAAGCTGATTGTAAAGTCCAAAACAAAATAGTATGAAGGCGCTCTTCATTACATAGGAAGTGCCTTTTATAACACAACAACAACAACAACAACAACAACAACAACAAATTCCACAATTTGGGACATCTGGCCGAAATCTACGGCTGACCACTAGGATCCAGAATACAAAGCAGAGGTTAAATGAAAAATACAATATGATTGCGGAGAGAATACGAAACAATGATAAATTTAAAAATAAAGTACAATTTGATTTCGGAGAAACATGAGATGAAAATACATTGAAGAGTAATGAAATGAAGTGAAAAAATTACATAGTATTATACAAGTAATTTTGTAAAATGGATAATGAATCTCTCAATACCATTAGACAAATTTTGTTAATGTCCTCATTAGAAAATTTAAGAGAAAGAAGAATGGTTTTGGTTAACTTAAATGAAGTTCCCTTAGCGCCAAAAAGAAATCCTTTCACTTCCCATGTATTAATATTCATTTTCTATCTCTCACTGAAGTGAGGAATACATAGGTTGTAAATAGACTTCTTTTCATCGTTAACGTTATTGGCTTGTTGATCATCCTTCTCAAAACGGACAGTGGGGTCAAGAATGAGGCTTCTTTGATTCCGGCGATCGATGGCTATAATGTCTGCTCTTCTCGTTGACCCATTCTCAGCAAAGCAGTGCACTTCTTCGTAAACCTCCCACTGTAACGAAATTGTAAGTTCTACACATGTTCATCTTCAAATCTGATCTAAAAATGGATATTCTCCCCATCTTCTTTGGATCTACATGAACTATAGTTCGCATTTGCATATTTCTTTTATCATATTATGTCACTTAAAATGGCAATACGACAAATTACATAAGTAAAAGCGCATAAATTACAAATATTTATAAGACTAAAAATTCCCACCCAAACAATGCCCTAGCCTTAAACAAATATTTGTTTTGCTATATGTTGTACGACAATGATATTGTAGCTCGCGCAAGGAACGATTACCGAAAAGCAATTGTGGCGTTGCTGTCTGTTTTGACGTGTGTATGTAGGCACGCCGAGGGGGCGAGAGATGCGGGCCGATGGAAGTACTGTCTCTTCCAAGAAGATGAACAAATGAGGACATCGCTGTGGAAATAAAGAACGTAGCAAGAGAAAAATTCGAAGCTAATTAAACGCGCAACACAGCCTATATTTACGAATGAAATAATAATACAGTGCAATACAAGACACTATTCACATGCAATGGAACAAACTAAAATCGTAATGTAACTATCACAACGCAAGGCTAATTCTATCGATGTCATTTCTCTTCCGACTGTACAGTACTCTTGAATATCATTCAAGCTATCTCGTGACCTTTCCTGTCGCCGCTCTTCCTTATCGCAGTGTTTCATTCGCATTCCTTCCGCCGGTATTCCCTGCTTGCGAGACCTATACTTGGGTAGATAATAGTAGATATAAATTACCAACTGGAAATTTTCAATTTAATGTGATTATTTGGTGAGTTAACGTAAAGTAATGTTTTAGTATGGACAGCACAGAGGTGGTGGACTCCCCTTAAAAGAGAGGATACTCTTCTCTGTATAAGTCTATAATATGATACGAACTCATTAGTGCAACAAAGCTACTTCTCTAATACAGGTTGCTTTCAGAAGAACATTGAAATACTTCATTAAAACGTAGGTTGTATCTACGCAAGTATTTTGAGATAGACAATGAATGGTCAGCGAAGCCTCATTTTCTTGTAAAGAGGCATATAAATTCAGAAATTCCCTTGAAGGTACGCAACAATTCCTTATTTTGACCTTCAAATGTCAATTTTCGCCGCTGTAATGAATGCAACACTCTGATTACTTGCGTCTCAAAAAGGCATAAAACATTCCATGTAATATTAAAATCGATTCACACCCATTCTCCTTAGATACATATTGTTACATTATAACGTAACTGTAGTACAAAGCACTCCTTCATAATAGCAGAAAAACAATGAGGTAACAAATGGTTAGAGTGCAGGAAGCGTATCGTACCTTGCAAGACATAACTAAAATTTAACGCTCTTCCGCGAGCAATGTACGCTTCTCCAACCACTCATTCTTCACCATAAAATATCAGAGTAGGTGACACTTTTATTATAATAAAATGTCTTATAATATTCTGAAGCGTATATTAACACTATTACATAGTGCACAACAGTTATTTGCAATAAAGGTGTTAAAAATGACATTTAGTTTTGTGAGTTCTGTGTATTTGCGAAACGAGACCGAGTGAAGCAACCCTACGAACAAAATAACATTATTTTTAACATGCGTCGTACACTATTTTTTTAGGCACGCTTCGTAGAGACGGTATAAAGACAATTTCTCCAATGCTGCATTCCCCCTCATTTCAATAGTGAAACTTTATCACATTAAGGCGGCGGTATAGTTTAGTCGTACAGTATCGACTGCAGATCGAGAGACACTCGGTTCAAATTCGTCTGCCCTTTATTTTTATGATTACGGGAACATTTAACTCTTAATTCTTTCATATACTAGTTATCAATAAATCAGTTGTTGACGTAATTTACTTGTGTACGTTATCTAACCAAAAATAGACTTTTTAAAAGTAGGCCTATCAGTGTTTGAACCGCTTTATTGATCAGTTGCGATTGCTACCGTGTGACATCTAGCGGAAAACATTTCATAATCTGCGCAAACAGCTGAAAGTAGGCTACTATTCGCATTATTGTTAAATGTACTATCAGTACTACTGTTAAAAGATGAACTTCAGGAATGATTGTCTAAAAAAATGTTTAGGGCAACGAAATCACTGACCCCAGATTATCTACGATGTCCGTTTCATATTTTTCCCAGGTTACAGGTATGAAAGTTCAATCCATGTGTTCACAGTGTTTTATACGAGGGCCATCATGATTATGTGGTCACGAATGTTGCCAAACAGTTCAGAGCGGCGTAATAACGGACTTTAACATAAAATATGTCTATCATTACTCATGGGCACAATAGCTTCACTTCCTCATCCAAGAAGTAAGAGTAGTGGCTATTTGACTAGATAATGATCACAGTGAAACTTCAATTTAAAAATATGAACAAAGAATACAAATAACTGCAGGCAGCAGAAATTAAATATCTCCCACAGAATGGTTAAACTTAAGCTCAGATATAATAAATTACAAATAAAACAAAGAACGAAACTTTTACAAAGATTACACGTTTAGTAATCATAAATATTCCTCACCGCGAGACCAAAGGAAGAATTACAGATATTCCTCGTTCCACGACAAGAAAGCCTTTGTTCATATTATAAACATCTCTATCCTACCTGTGTTTACGAGGTGTGATCATTAAATTTCGAGACTGTGTCTGTTGTGGAAGAAGAGATCAAGTGATTGACGCGCGCTCAGCAGTGACACTAGACGACCTTGAAGAGACACGACACAAAGTTTCAAAGCGCTATCTTCATTGGGACCTGTGTTACTCAAGGTTTTGTTAGCACGTGCATCCACGCATCTGCGAAATCACAATAGACTCGAAATTGGAACAGAGCACCAACATCAAATTCTTCGGGAAACTGGCAACCAAAATCCATGGAATGTTGAAGCAAGCCTACGGGAATGAAGCAATGAGTCGCTCGAGGTGTTTGGAATGGCATTCGCGTTTCAGAAATGGCAGAACATTGCTGGAGGACGACGAGAGGTCAGGTTGACCACACACGTGCAACACTGCCGAAAATGTCGAAAAAAAATCGACAAATTGTGCATGAAATCAACGCATCACCATCAGAGAAATTGTTGACATCGTCAACATGTCATATGGAAATGTTCAAATGATCCTAACGTCCACATCCACTGGATACTATGGATTATTTAAAAAAAACAATGATTAATTATTATTGTGTTATATAACAATATAACATTAAAACAATTATTGTGTTAAGTACAAATTTAAAACCATTCTAAGAGTGTGCTGTACATTAGAAGTTGATGCTATATGTAACACAGTGCAAACCTAACGGCACTACAGTACCAACGAGAACGAAATTAATTAAACACATTCCATTCAATTTCACTTCTTAAGTATAGGCTAGATTTAATCATAATTAAATCCATATTTCCTTTACGGACATAAATAATAGTACAGTACCCCATTACTGACGGACTCCAGCGATCTTGGAACAGGTTATGGAGGTGTGAAAAAATAATTCCTTCTTGGTCACTCACAATATTCAAATTAAGGGAAAACGCAAGATTGAATTCCTAAAATCATCACCATTAATGTCAAATGTATAAATTAAGCCTTCTCTGAATATTCCACCTTTAGAATAAAGGAAATTAACTTTAAAGGTGTACTTACAAAAAAAAAATATTTAGTTTCTTTTATTTATTACTTCAAAATAGTCTCCTTCGCATACACAATTTCCTTAAAATGTTGTTATTATTATTATTATTATTATTATTATTATTATTATTATTATTATTATTATTATTGTTATTGCATTAACACGAATGCTTAACTTAGGCCTACTATAGCGCATATTTGTCCATTCTTTAAAGTCATTTCAGAATTAAGGAACCTTAAATTTCTTTTTTTCTTCTTCTTCTACAATGGCTCCAAGGCCCAAAATCGGGCCTTAGCCTCCTTTTAAGTTTCTTTTCTCGATATAAAATTAACACAAAAATATAATTACAAACAAGCAATTTTATTTAAGATACCACCATACCGTTACAATGAAGACAACCTAGTTGTATTATAATAGTCGCTATAAAATTTCCATCTCATCACTACTTCCGTACAATGAACTTTATGCCTCGTTATAACATTGTATAATCACGAAGAGATATTCTTAGTCTACTTCGCTTATTTATAAAATACTGTGCCTGTACATGCCTAGATTTGTTTTAAGGAAACCTGCCAGAAATGTGTGAATTCACAATTTTATACACAGCTAGTAATACTGAACATATTTTTATTCTATATCGTGTTAAATTGTAAGAGTAAGAGTTTAGTATGCTCTCAGACACACAAGGACCAACATGGCTTCCGGACTGCGAGATCATTTCCACCCGACAACGCGACTCCAAATCGCATTAGCACAGGAAATTCAAAGGACAGTGCGCCGTGAGTGCGCGGCAACTTCTCCTACCCACCTGTGCTGCAAGTAGTCTAAACATATCGTACAGGCGTTGTGCAGTAGAGCGCAACGGACTGGAAGAAAGGTTACGTAAGCTTCAGTAACAGACTGAGGGTACACAGCAGGGAATAAATAAAGCCGTGACTAGGCAATGCACTGCATGTTGTAGCTTGCGGGAATGACTTGCTCACAACTTGAAAGAAAATTTCTCTGCCAACCGTGGCGAAGTATACAACTAGCAAGTACGCAGCTCTTCAATCTTCGGGTATATTCTGATGCTGTGAGCATCATTCTATGATGCGGAAAACAAACGAAGATGACTGACACAGCTTAATTCTTAATTTTGCGGTAGAACAAGTAAATTTTGCCTGTACTTGTTCCATTCAAAGACAGAATTCTTTACAAAAAAATGTTGATTACGGCATAGATTCGTTTCTATAATTCCCAACTAAAGGTAGTCATGGTAAGAAATTGTCTTCCACCAAATTCATTCTCTCTCGATCATGGTTTAACTTCCTACGCAAACTTACCGAAAGCGGTAATACCAATCTGGAACAACGAATAGTTACAGTATGTACTATTATATTACTCACTGTTGCTGTAGACGATGATAATAATGATGAAATTTAAAATTAGTGACGTACCTGTAAATGGAATTTAGACAAAATTGCAGCAATAAGATACATACTCTTCATTAAAAACCAATGGCATGTACTAGGTGAACCTGCAGATAGATTAGGGGAGAGCTGGGTAGTATCGGACAGTGAGTTTCTTTCATCTACCACCAGATGATAGTACTTGAATGACATGGTTACGTTTCTGTGATGTCGCATACAGAAACGTAACTATACGGTATTATTCAGGTACTACCATCTGGTGATAGATGAAAGAATCGCACTGTCTGATATTACCCGATGTCCGATACTATCCAGGGGGCCGGGTAGCTCAGTTGGTAGAGCAGCTGGTTACGGACTGGAAGGTCCGGTGTTCGATCCCAGGTGGTGACAGGATTTTTTTCTCGTTGCCAAACTTTCAGAACGGCCCCAAGGTTCACTCAGCCTTCTATAAAATTGAGTACCGGGTCTTTTCCGGCGGTAAAAGGCGGTCAGAGCGTAGTGCCGACCACACCACCTCATTCTAGTGCCGAGGTCATGGAAAGCATGGGGCTCTACCTCCATGCCCCCCAAGTGCCTTCATGGCATGTTACGGGGATACCTTTACCTTTCTTACCGATACTATCCAACTCTCCCTTACGCATTTCGATGCACTTCAAAAGAGGATGAAAATTCGAAAATTGGGACTAGGATGTTAAAAATAGTGCAAGTTCTCATACATTTAATTCTATATGCCAATTTATTCTTCGCGGAACCCATTGTAACCTCGCAGAATTACCTTGATATGTCGGAACTATTTCCAGTACCAAAATTATCAACGTTGATGTAAGCTTTTAGCAAGAATCGTTCTCCTCCGCACTTGTCTGGAGTATTTCAGAGATTGATCGGATGGAAACAATGGCCACCACGTTCTCCTAACTTCACTCCTCTGTTCTACTTACGGAGTTTTCTCAAGCAAGGGCTTTAATATTAATTATTATTCGAAACGGCGAATTAGAGAAGCTAACGCATCCGTTACTCCTGATGTTCTTGATCGTATGTAAGAATAGAAGTACAGTCTAGATGTCTGCGAGGTTGTCAAAGGAACCCAATCGAACTTCAGTGAACATGTAGTAAAATACTAAAGTTACTCTCGCATTAGTAATAGTTTCAGATCTTTGTCGAGTGTTACAATTATATAAAGGTTTAAAACCTCACCAATATTAAACGGAGACATTATATACATCCTATTTTCAAAATTGACATTTTCTTTTAGTTTCTTCAAATCTGATGATATTTTTCATTGTGATAGTGTCGTAACATAGAGAATTACCATTTTCTTTGCAATGGACGTAATTATAGCTGTAGGAAACAAAAAAAAAAAAAAAAGAGTTGTAATATTTTCGGAGAAAAATATACAAGTGAGAGAAAAAAAAGGGCCTACAAGTTTTAGGAGGAAGCCATTCAAGAAATTTCAAGTTACATTGTCCTTATAATGAAGTATAGTAATATGCACAATCTATCGAGCAATTCATTCTGAATCGAATGTTTAATGAAGGTGCATAAAAATCTACATAACGCTAAGCAAAAACTTTGTTATTGCCTGTGTAAACTGAGAAGATAACAATGACTAACATGACAACAAAATAAAATATAAATGATTACTGCTTTGTTATGTAAATATGGAATGTTTAGAACTAAAGATAAAAAAAAACTTCTCTTTGCACCATATTACAACGGTATATACAGAACTTGTGTATAATGCGTTAAATTCTCTCATTATTACACATAACGATTACCAATTCTACGACACAATCAATTATCCTTTGCGAGTGATTTCAATTACCACAGGAGTTAATTGAATGAAAATAATATAATTTTGCAACGCATGGACCTATTTGACACAGTTTGATTGAGATTACATTTTGTCTGTATTACATATGCAAGGCATAACTGATGGTACAGATACTGTGAAAAGTATACGTTGTATACGTGCAAGGACATCATGCAAACAGAACGACCTACTTCAGTGCGACGCGGCTAATCGATAATAAAAAAGAAATGGGTCGCCCAATGCCTCTGCATATACTAGCAATTGAAGTAGGCGGCTGGAAAAATTACCTACATGCAACCTGCGGGACTGGACATTTTTTTTTTACCCTACACTCACAAACAAATGAATAACTCAAAACTTATTCCCAAAATAATATTCTAATACAAACCAGACTCATATAAAGCCATACAGAAAAGAAGCCTGTCAACACAGAACATGTTGGATGAAATCAGTAACCTTGTAACCAATCTACAGGGCGATCCGTTTCAGAAGACATAAAATAAATACGCTGTAACATGAGAACTGTTGCTATTTAATAACGGAATGATTGATTTCACAGTATCACAACCTCAATTTTCAGGAATACAGATACAAGTAACCTCAGTGAGATAACAGAGGAGCGATTGAAAACATTGGTATGTTTAAAGTGGTTGGCTGGTTGGTTGGTTGGTAGATTGGTAATGCCGGGCACTTGATAATTATTACAGCACGGCAGCGTTAATAAAAACTGAGCAAAGCATGTGGATTAACTAAGGAAAATTGAGAGTTATTGCCACAAAGCGTGCCTAGTATCACTTATCCCTGAAGAGATGCTGAGATCGGTGAAATTAAATTTACATGTAGTGTGTGATCCCGTAGAAGCTTAAGGGGAGAGGACGGTATTTTTTAAACTTTTTTCCTATTTGGAGTAAAATATTAATTTTTTGTATGTAGAGAGCTCATACCTGTAGAAACTCAACCAAAATATTTGAAAAAAAAAAAAATTATTAGGGTGCCCAGATTTGAAAAAAATATATATATCCAATGCAGGATTTTACTAAAATCGATATATCTAAACCATTTTTAAAGGTAGATTCATCCCGTTTTTTGCACTGTACTTGCAAAAGCATGCTTTACAAACAGTCTGTAACATAATTTTGATATTAGTCCCTACGTTTGTAAAATAAACAATTAAAATTTAATAACACTTTTCTGAATTCCTTTCTTGCAAACAAACGGACGTAGTTTTAAAATGAAGTCAATTAACAAAATTCTGTTACAGAGAAAAGTTTCCTAATAGTCTAAAGAATGTGTGTTCTAAATTTCGTGCACGTATCTTTAATAGTTCAGAAATTATATCCATTTTTGTCTGGCAATGTAGCAAAAAAATGAAGTTACCGTAAACCAATAAAAGGGGGCGAGTGATTTAAAAATCCATACCGCAGGAAGTTTAAAATTGGCGTCTCAACATCCGATAAGGGCACAAATATCCACGAAATGTTATGCAATGCACTCCACACACATATCAAAGAATATTTTAAAGAAAACAAATTTTGAAAATTCAATTTACCGGAAACAACAATAAAAGGAGTCGAGTGATTAATATTATGCTATGCATTCCACACATATCACAAAGCATTTTAAAGAATGTTTTTTTTTTAATTCACTCATTTTTCACCAAAAAATACCATCCTCTCCCTTTAAATGAGGGTATTATGTATTGCAGTAAAATAATATTAGTATTAGCAACAGTACTGGCGGCCGGGTAGCTCAGTTGGTAGAGCAGCTGGCTACGGACTGAAAGGTCCGGGGTTCGATCCCAGGTGGTGACAGGATTTTTTCTCGTTGCCAAACTTTCAGAACGGCCCCAAGGTTCACTCAGCCTTCTATGAAATTGAGTACCGGGTCTTTCCCGGGGGTAAAAGGCGGTCAGAGCGTGGTGCCGACCACACCACCTCATTCTAGTGCCGAGGTCATGGAAAGCAGGGGGCTCTACCTCCATGCCCCCCAAGTGTCTTCATGGCATGTTACGGGGATACCTTTACCTTTTATTAGCAACAGTACTAATAGCAGTAGTATTCCTCAGTACAAAAACTGGTGTCTTCACGATGTTTCGAAGAATCCTGACGATTAATCACAAAATTCTTATAATGTTTCGGCTTCAAGCATCATCATATCCAAAACCAGGAGACGGAATTTACTACTTGGCAACAAAATCAAGCCCAACAACTCAACGATGCGAAAGTCCAGAACATAGTTTGACGTGAACCAGAGATAAGTAAACTAACGTGTCCGGTTCACTAGCCGAATTATTGACGCACAAGGTTGGTCCTCCTGTAAGCCGTAACCGTTAGCACAAGACAGGCATAGCAACAGGGTGGGGCATTATCCATCCCCGAAGCTTGCTGCTGCACACGGAAACTGCAAAACGCTTCTTGCAGAACCGGTCCGGCGCGGCTTGGCGCGGAGTGGAGTGGAGTGGCAGAGCGGCGGCAGGTAATAAACCAAAACTGCGATACAGACTGAGACCCAGGCAACGGGACCCGCTAACTCGGCCACCATGTACACTCCCAACAGCAACGCACTACCATTCTGGCCCCGCGCCGCGCGCGTACACAATCAGATGTTTTGTGTTCTATCACGGTCACGTTTCTCTCGAACAGTTCAACGCAATATGAAAGAAATGCTACCTCAAAATAAAATGGAATGAAAAAGGAGAAAATTCACCAGACAACATTTTTTTTTTCAATATATTGCACATGTGTTTGGGGCAGAAACGTGCACATTAGTACAAAGTGAAGGGAAAGAACTAGAAGCATTATGAAGTGTGGATATGAAGAAGAATGGAGAGTGTGAAATGGACAGACAGAATAAGAAATGAAGGTGTGTTAGAAAGAGTTTGGTGAAAAAAGAATAATGCTAAAACTGATCAGGAAGAGAAAAAGAAATTGGCTGGGTCACTGGCGAAGAAAAAAACGGATGAACTTCAGAACACGGTTATCTTTCTTTTCCTCTTCCGCCAAAATTCCAATCTTGTGCACACAAAATAAATTACTGGTACTGAAAGAATGCTTTTTCGTAAGCGTAATGATGTGCATTTCACGAACACAGACAAATTTGCTCTTTTTACAATTTTTAGATAAATTCTTGAATGTGAGGTAATCGTATACTAAGATTTTCACGAAAAAAAAACTGCCTACTTAACGACGTACTGGAAGGAATGGTGAAAGGGAGAAACGTTTGAGGCAGAATATATCGATGGTAGACAACATTAAGATATAATACGGATCGTATGCGGAGACTAAGAGGAAGGCGAAAAAAGAGAAGTTTGTAGGATGCTGGGTTTGCAGTGAATGACCTGCCCTTGGGCAGAAAACTATATATGAATGAACGAGTTGTATATGTCGTCAACACGACGCTTTAGGCGCGCAAATGCAATGATGTGTCGAAACTACAAAGATGGAACGGATATAATAGCGTTCTTCATATTAGAAGGCGGTTGGCGTGAAGAGAATGGGTGGAGATAAAAAATTCTCTACTACCTCTGAAAAAAGAAGAGTAAAGTCCACAAGCTTCAGAAATGCGTTCCTGCATTCTGACAATGTTGGAAAATGTCTTCGATCAGGCGAAAGCGCGGTTAAGATCTGGCTCGTCTATAAGAGTCTGATTCCTGCTACAGTCACTTACTTACAAAGGAACCCCCAGGTTCATTGCCGCCCTCACATAAGCCCGCCATCGGTCCCTATTCTGTGCAAGATTAATCCAGTCTCTATCATCATATCCCACCTCTCTCAAATCCATTTTAATATACTCTACGTTTCGGCCTCCTCAAAGGTCTTTTTCCCTCCAGCCTCCCAACTAACACACTACTGTATATGCATTTCTGGATTCGCCCATACGTGCTACATGCCCTGCCCATCTCAAACGTCTGGATGTAATGTTCCTAATTATTTCAGGTGAAGAATACAATGCGTGCTGTTCTGCGTTGTGTAACTTTCTCCATTCTCCTGTAATTTCAACCCTCTTAGTCCCAAATATTTTCTTAAGAACCTTATTCTGAAACACCCTTAATCTCTGTTTCTCTTTCAAACTGAGGGTCCAAGTCACTCTTCAGTTAACAATAGTATATAGGGTTTTATATAATTTTTAAGCGAAGAAATTAATCTATAGGTCCTAAACAAATTTGGAAACGTCATTTAGTGATCTCGCGGTTCCCAAGCTAATTGTTGGGCCTAAGTCCGCGGGTTTAAATCTAGTTCAGTGCAATGAATTTTAAATGTTAATAAAATCCTTAGTATAGTCTCCTTCGGGATAGAAGTAAAGCTGTGTGTCACGTGTCGTAGATTTACAGTATGTAAAAAAACCCTTCTTTAATAGAGAGTTCCTGTAAAATTTGTGTGCGTCCATGCTGAATAATCTCAGAAGTTGAAGGCAACATTAGTGATTAAAGCTGACTGGCTTCAATGATACGTCCCAAATGTGACAAAACGTTCTAAAATGGACAGCTTTCCGATATGACGAACACAATACTTCGCTGTCAATATCATGTCCCGTGCAGTTCAAAAGTGTTAATCATCTACTTTTCAAATGCTGACATTAAAAACCAATCACATTAAGTATTTCAGTCATGGTGTAAAACTTACGTGTAGTACAAATAACGGGACTAAAAAAATTGCAAAAGACACAAAACAAAAACAGCGGGCGTAGCCTGAAATGAGTGAACAACATACGTTACTGGAATAGCGGGAGGTGTCCGAGAATTAAATAATTGTTTCAAAACACGCTCGTTTCAGTGTGGGGACAATGCATCCTCAAATAAAATTCTCATACGAAATAAACCTCCGATCACTGTTTTTCAGTAAAACCAGCTCTGGTAAAACTATAGCTTCACGTATTGCCACAAACCATATATCCTGCCCATCCTAACTTCAGTATTTTTCCTCCATTCTTTATCTCAGAGGCCTGGAGACATCTCCCCCGATAAAGCCTGTTTCTAAACCACAATATCACCTGAACTGAAATCCAAATTTTAGGCGTCGTAAACCATAGGCTATACACTAACCATTAGGTAACGATGTGACGTCATACTGATTTTCCATGGAAAAACCCAACCTTGGATTCCCTTAACTTTCCCACACGTTCAAAGGAAATGGTTTCTAAATCAATTCATAAAACATTAACCCAGCACAACTGCCGCGAACATTTTCGTTCTATTTAGAGACATGTGGTGCTTTGAATTCAGAAAGCGTAAACCTGGATTGTTTTCGGGCCAGGAACATTTGAACACTACGGAATCATAAGCGAGAATAAAAGATAAAAAGCCTTATCGTTATTTCTCCACGATGATTACGAATCACGTTTAATCTGAAAACAGTCGTAGAATATTTATGGCTGGGTTTAGAAATGAAATGAGGTAAGTCACCAAGAATGGTCTTCATTCGAGGAAGAACAGACCCAATGAAATGCTTACGGCTACACGCTTCTTTCCAACGATTTGACCGAGTATTTCTACCCCAAAGTTACTCTTTCAGATATAAGAGATCGGACGATGATAGGACACAAAAGGCGGTATTCAGCTTCGTCTAAGATGGGGTAATAAAACACATACGTCAGTTTTGAGATCCTGCCGAAAGGCGACGTGCAGGTCTATTCGTGCCACGTATTGGAGGCCTGGGGAGATCGATGGCTCTCAACTCGTGATCACGTAACAAAGACTCACGGGAAGACTGTCTTCGATTACTATTACAACAACGCAACATAGCTTACAAGCCTCGAAGATTTTATTGTACAGTATTATTTTACCTTCAAGCTTACACGAGAGAGAGGAAATCAGAGTTGCCATGGTAGGAAATCAGTCATCTTGTCATCTTGTCATCTTGTTGCTATAATAGGCTAGTCAGTGCCCAAAATGGGTCGGTATAGACAAATATATCACACAGACACTTCTTGCTTATGGAGAGAGTCCTGAATCTAGTGTAATTACTTGCGTTATAATACATTTTAATACTATTTTAAGCAAAGTTAAATATTTATATCTTTCGTACTTGGTTTTCAGTTCTGAACCCCGAATAGATGCTTGGAATAAGTAAACGAAGATTGATGCTACGAATACATTATTGGAAAATGTCGCGTATCGACGGACGGGTAGCTCAGTTAGTAGAATAACTAGCTACGGGATGAACGATTCCGGGTTCAATCCCGGTAGACGGTAGTGACATTTTTATCGGTTCCGGACAATTGGCCACAGAAAATTGGTAATAGGGACAATTCGCCACAGATAGACAATTTGCCACAAATAGACAATTTATCTAAATGTGAATTAGTGGCAAATATAATAAGTTTCACGTTGTCCTACGGTTCAAAATACAACAACCACCTTTCTCCTTGTAGGTACGGTCTTAGTGTATCTGTCAGCTATAACGTTCAGTTCGTCAATATTCCTTGGTTCAGGTGGTAGGTGCAGCTTCCTGGCACGGCGCACAGTTTTTTTAATAGATGGTTTCTTCGGTAGATATACATTGGCTTCGCTTGCAATACGCTGTAACTCATTTTGAATAATGACAGACGTTGGTTCTCGGGAAGTCCCCGCCCTTGCCTTCATGTTCTCTACACATTCCTTTACCTTAATCCTTCCCCAGTCTGCAGAATGATTCTTGTGTTCATACGGTTCTTTGACGAAACTGCTTCCATCTTCTGATAACGTGACTGTTGCATTACACCCGCCACGCATGTCACAGCGCCAAACAACTCCATTCTTATTTTCTCTAAGTCTCGTGTACATGTAGCCATATTAATTTGTCAGAACCTCTTTCTGATTTTGTGAAGCGAATTTCTTCCCCCATAGTTCCGAATTAGTTTACAGCTTCTGGATTTGTCTTGTGTTACCATAGAAATATATTATAAATTGTTGCGAATTTGAGTATTGCCTTGAATTTTAATGTGTGGCTAATTGCCTTTAATACGAATTTAAATTATGTGGCGAATTGTCTTTGATACGAATTTCAATTATGTGTCGAGCTGCCTCTGTGGCCAGTTGTCCCCAACCCCATTTTTATCGTTGTCAAATCTTCAGAAGAACTTAGGGATCCACTCAATGTCGTCTTGTCAAATTAAGGGGTTAGGTACAGCTCGGAGCAGTAAAATTTTGGAAATATTAAAAAGTTTTTCCTCCATTACTGTATCATATACAATAATTAAAATTAGCATGTGTAAAACACTGTCCTGCTATATGAAAAAAAAAAAATATTCTTACGATTTAAAAAAAAAATTATTTACTTTTTTTTTTCTTTCAAAAATTCAGTTCACTGTGCAGTGTTGAAGCGTTTCCCACATAACTAAAAAACTATCCAACATTATGTACTGAAATTTTTTTGTGTATTTATGCATGTCATATCTACAATATGATGCAAGATCACTTCTCTACCTTTGATAGATTATCTGATAAAAATAAATTCATTTAAAAAAATGGTCAAATATCAGTATTTTCTTCTAACACAAAATAAAAAAAAACATTATTTATTAAGGAATGTAGTTGAAAGAGCATGATATTGTAAACAAGAGTTTCAGCAATAAAATAAAAGAAAGAGAACATGAAAAAGTTAACAAGTTCATGAGTCATGAGGGAAACGCTTCATCACTGCACAGTGAACTGCCACCATTTTAAATTAAAAAAATAGATATAAATAATTTTTTGTAAATCGTAAAAATATTTTTTTTTTCATATAGCAGAAGGATAGTGTTTTACACATACTAATTTTCATTATTGTACAAGATATAGTAATGGAGGAAAAAATGTTGAATATTTCCAAACATTTTACTTCTGTAAGGTGTACCTAACCCCTTAAGTGCTGGGTCGTTTCAGGGGGTAAAAAGGCGGTCGGATCGTGTGCCGCGCTCATTTTAGAGCTCCACCTCCATAGAAGTGTTAGAGGTAATTTCACGATGCACCCTGATGTCGGTATATAAACTTTCATTCGTACTACAACCCAGGGTTTAAGCCAGTCGCATTTTCCTACTCGACTTCTAAAAATACAACAAACTTTGAATGCAAATGTGCAAATGCGACAACCACATTAAACTTCAGAAACGAAGATGGTAATGGAGAACATGAAGTCAGAGATGTGTTTGAACTAATCTGAATTTAAATGAAATACTAATGGCATGGCCAATGTTCAAAAAGGTATTGAGCAATAAATTTTCAGGAATTGATTTCAAAGAGTAGGTGCAATTCATGTAAGTTAAGTGAACAATTTCTTCTAATTAATTTATATAATTCCATCGCATATTGTAAATTGTGAGCGAGGATTTAGTTGCATGAATCTTGTAAAAACTGGAATTAGAAACCACCTTTCAGTAAAAAGAGTTAGCACTCTGCTAACAATAAATCTTGAAGAGCCTACTATAGTAGAGAATTTCAATGTTTAGAGTGTGCATAAAATAACATATTTTAATGTGATGTAAATTCAGCAGTAATTGATTCTAAACATACCTACGTGTAATAATTTACTTACATAAATATATCTAGAGTGTGATAAGATGGATTGAAAGTAATAAAACTCCAAGAAACATATTACTTAACTTTTTGTTTCTGCATGCTTTACTAATTTTATCTTTCTGCACAATTATTTATAATACTGCACAAGCATTTCGCAATTTGCACAAATATAATTTTTCATTTGTGCATTTTTGCATTTATTTTCAACATTATGCGGAATACTAAAGAGCGCCATTTGCATTCAAAATCGAAAAGTTGTGCGCCGATAAGAAAAACAACATGATAGAAGCACTGCGCATTCATAAAATGTGAACCGTGTTTGCTTATCCTGACTGTAGGCAACTGAATTTCCTTTATATCTCCAGGACAACGTTCCATGAAATTGACTAAATACATAGTACTGTATAAAATTACAATTTCCAAAAAGTTGATACACCACAATAATGGAACTGTCTATCAACTACCTTGCCTCTCGGTTTACTCTCCTAGCTTCACATCATAATCGAAATACACGTTCACAGCACAATCTGTTGCTATCAATACCACGTCATCAGACATCTCTGTACTCAAGTTCTTTCTCAATAGCCATGGCCCGCTCATGGAATTCGCTGCCGCTGGAAATCAGGGGTAGTCTTAGTCCTCAGCTGTTTAAAATTAGGTTGTTTAGAAATATTTTAAATTCACAGAATTAGTTTTTTAGGTATATTTATTATTATTATTATTATTATATTATTATTATTATTATTATTATTATTATTATTATTATTATTATTATGCTATGTAGTTTAGTCATCCATTTTATCCCGTCCATTCATTGTCATTATTGTCGTTGTATTATAATCTTGTATATCTTTGTAATATTATTTTATATGATTCCATTCTTCATTTACGATTCCATTATCTCATTTGTAATTATCATTTTAATTAATTGCCATTAATTTAATTATTTCTTTGTACTTTTATTGTAAACTATTGCTAATGTTTTTTTAAATTGTTTGTGCTGAACTGTAATTGGCCTCTGGCATTAAATATAAGTACACAGCACATTAAATATAAGTAAATAAATAAATAAATTATTATTATTATTTTAGCACAGTCATTACTTTATTTTTCCATTAACACTTATAGCTAGGTAATTGTCATTGTCTCAATATAACACGTCCTGTGCTGATCATACTAATTCTACTATTCCTTTAGTTGTGAGATTATATTCATATGTATTAATTCTTTTTTTTTAAGTTAATACTGTATACTAGAATGTTTTTTCCTGTTTGTGATTATGTATTCAGTCTCTCTTTATATATAATTGTTATTTTAAAGTTAATACTGATTGTGTATATGTATTCAATCTCTCTTTTTTATTTAATTATGTTTATTATTATTTTTAAGTTAATATTTGTATACCGGTATGTATTTTTCTGTATGTGATTTGATCCTGGTTGAGTGGAAGAGAAGGCCTAATGGCCTTAACTCTGCCAGGGAAAATAAAACTATTACAACTATTACAACCCTGTTCCATCATTGCCTCCTCCGCGAAAGGACTTCAAGAGAATGAGGACAAAAAATTTTTAACTTCATCGTAATGGTTATAACCATTATAACGTAGGAAATCAAAATACCAGTCCATTGAGCTGTTACTTCTAATAAATGGTTCATACATATACAACACTTTAATATCTCTATCAAAGATAATTATTGTTGACTGGTTTCTTCCTCGCTCCCACACGTAACGATGTAACGACTCACCTATGCCATGAACCCACGACCCCGAAGGCGTGTTCAATCTACAGTTTCCGAGTGTGCAAACTCATTCCCTACAAGGGAACAGGATCGTAACAATAAAATTTTACTTCTACACTACTTGATAGTAAGTGAAATTTCACTTGTACTAATAAAGATATCTTATTACATGTAATTTTTCTCAGCTAGGAAGATTTTCTTTAGAACTTCCGCTATCTATCTAAACATGATATAGCTTGAGTTGTGAGGGGGCTAGGAACAATAGACTGTGCCGATACTATTTCGCATTGTATGTAATGAGGCGATATTAGCGATCCTAGTGGTGAGCAACTATCTGTGGATGCATAATTACTACATATTGAGCTTCGTAACTGTATATACTAGACTGTGGACATACTACATTTCAAATCTCAAACTATGTGAACAATTTAATTCTCTAGTTTCACCCCGTTTGGTGGATGAGTATGAAATTAAATAACACTTGAAAAAATCTCAATAACTACGATGTCAAAAGAAGAAGAAGAAGAACATAGAATTGGAGGCGAACATTAAGAGAGACCAGTGCTCAAATGGGGCTGTAAAAGTCTTCTATTAAAAAAAAGATCACTCTACTCCAACCACGAGAAAGTCTCCATGGAATGAAACGAAGCGGGGTGATGCTGTGAATGAATGTTGATGTCATAAGGTCACACACGTGGGTACTCATATCTCTATTGGCTATCTCTCAAGGCACAAACCATAACACATTTTTATATACCTTATTTTATTTCAAGGAGTGAAGTTCGGTGGTTCCTTTGAACACCCACTTACAGATTTATGACTTCCTACATAATCACCTCTGACAATTACATCCTGTCCCCTAGTCCCAACATTGCACAGTTGCCACAATCCTGCCACAATCCTGGTGACCCTCAACGGCATTCTTGGAATTCGGAAAAGATGCGGCAAGTCTGCCTCCACGTGGATTTGACGGGAGTCTGTCAATTCTTCTGAACGAGGGTTGTGATTGGTTACTGACAGGAGAAGACAAGATTTCCGTCACAGCAAGGAAGACATTTATTTATGACAACCAATTATTAGGGGGCAGTAGAAGGTCTGTCGGCAAAGTCCTTTCTATGAAACTGCACTCCATGAAAAAAAAATACAGTATACTACCCTAGTTACAAAATTAGATCACTGTTAATCTCTTGGTCTTTTAATCCCTCCATACAGGAAATAACATATGATTTTTAAACTGACGTTATAACTCTAATATTATCTATCTACTTCGCTCCAATAGATTACGCTATAGTAAGCACATTCCTTTCACGGTTTATCTCCTGGTTGGAGAACAGTATAGTACTTTGTTCTAGCATTTTTAAAGCATTTGAGTGCATTAAAAATAAGCCTAGTAAAATATATATAGGCCTACTGCTCACTCATTATCTTCTTAAATGAACTTCAATCACTGAAATTAAAATTTCCTCGCTTAACAGAACGCTGCATAGTGGTACTCTGCAGCCTCCAGGCGAAGGTTATTTAAGAAAGACTCCACTTATCCAATACATGCTGCTGGCAAGATTATTTCCACGTTTAGATCTGGTTAACTATGAGAAAATGCTTTAGGCTTCGAAGCAAATGACGTTTGAAGACTTGGTCAGTAATAGCGGCAAAGCTATACCGCACAAAAGCCTATAATTTCACGACAAATCTTGCCATAAGCATGCAGTCCTTGAACGAAGGCAAATTCATAGCTACGAGGGACACATTTCGTCACGAAATAAATAATATATAACAAAATTTCTCAACAGATTTCGGTATGCATTAAATTAGAATGAACTGAATAATTTATTACGTAATGTTTATTTTGAATTTTGTCATTTTAGTTCTTTATTTGGCAACCCGTTCTAAATTACAGAAGTTATTCAGGGCCGATGAGGAATGATGGAACGAGAGAATACGAGAAACTACAGTAGTATAAAATCTTTCGTAAAGGTAACAAAGCCTAAAGTTAGGATCCAGCATGTATTGGTCTCTTTAAATCTTTATATAATCGTTAACATTCGACAAAGATTTGTGCTCCTTTGATAACCTGGCAGACATCTAGACTGCACTCCTATTCTTACATACGATCAAGAACATCGGGAGTGACGGATGCGTTAGCTTCTCTGATTCGTCGTTACAAATAATTAATATTAAAGGATACACTTACAGCGGTTCTGTTAGTTTCGTCTACTTTAGTTCATATATTATAGTTCTATTTCTAGGCATTTTTCGGTAATTTTCACAGGTTTCTCGATATAAGTCTGCACTACTTTGTATTTGAGATAACAATTTATTATGAATGCACATTAATTTAATTTATAAATTTGCTTATATCGTCGGTTTCTTGGTAAAAGTGACCAAGTCCAAAATGCAAAATTGTTGGGAAAAGGCATTTAAAGATTTAATGATCCATCCAAAGATGTTAGCAATAAGTTATTTTGAAGGTAAATGTGCTATATTATTAGTTTCTAATATAAAATTATATCTCAAATTTTCATAATGCTTCGAAGCCTTCTATGTGACTTGGTCACTTTTACCAAGAAACCGACGATACATGTCTACATTTACGAATTCAGCATAAATGTTTAAATTTTCACCTTCACTTTGTTAATAGATTAATATTAATCCAGTGTCCATTGATTTCTAATATTTTTGCAACGTCACAGGTACTGATCGTACTGTACTCCAACCACGAGAAAGTCTCAGGGGAATGAGACGCAGAGAGGTAATGCTGTCAATGAATGTTGATGTCATAAGATGTCATAAGGTCACACACGTGGGTACACGTATCTCTATTGGCCAACTATCACAGCACAAACGATAACACTGATACACACATACTTATACTACCCTAGTTACAAGATTAGATCATTGTTATCTCCTGGTCTTTTAATCCCTCCATACAGGAAATAACATATGCAGGAGAGCGCATGGATTTTAAACTGACGTTATAACGGTAATATTATCTATCTACTTCGCTCCAATAGATGACGCAATAGTAAGCACATTCTTTCACGGTTAATCTCCTGGTTGGAGAACAGTACTCTATGTTGGGATGCTCCGAAGAATTCTTTGGTAATAAGTATATCGTTTCAGAAAATTGTAAGGGCATTCTGTTAAGTCCCCAAACTTGTAAACATAAGAGTAAGACATCGTAAGGACACAATATTCATAGCAAAATATTACGTTAATTAAACACTGATCAGGTGAAATAATATGTTAAAAATATGATAAGAAACTTGTAAACGATTCACGTTATGGCCTGTAGCAGACATCCTTGCCATGTGGTGGCGAAAATTCACCGCGTCAGACAATACGAACAAGGGACATAATAAACCTCTTCGTAGTCCTCATGATAGCTTTTTCCCCTCTTCCTTCTTCATAGTTCTACTTATAACTGATCAATGGATCAACTCTGATCTCAATGCCGAAGGACTGCCACACACGCACACGCAAACAACCCATGACAGAGAAATTAATCTCAACCTCCCAGCCACATATCAAAACAGAGTAGACTATATTCAAATAAAAGAACTAAAGGTAGAGGTTTTACTCCCTTTACAAGATAATGACAGGAATGGAGATACAGCTTCACGCTTTCATGACCTTGGCACTAGAAAGAAAAAGGCGGACGGAGCATGGTTTTTTTTTATTTTAGTAGGTTACTTTACGACGCTTTATCAACATCTAAGGTAATTTAGCGTCTGAATGAGATGAAGGAGATAATGCCGGTGAAATGAGTCCGGGGTCCAACACCGAAAGTTACCCAGCATTTGCTCATACTAGGTTGAGGGAAAACCCCGGAAAAAACCTCAACCAGGTAACTTGCCCCGACCGGGAATCGAACCCGGGCTACCTGGTTTCGCAGCCAGACGCGCTGACCGTTACTCCACAGGTGTGGAAGGACGGAGCATGGTGCCAATCACACTTTTATCCACGGAAGGACCACGTGTTCAATTTTACAGGATGCTGAGTGGACCCAAGGGTCATTCAGGAAATACTGGCAACGAGTAAAGCCCCGCCAACACACGAGATTGAACCAAGAACCTACCAGTTCATAGCCAATTGGGTTCTACGCCCACAACATGAACTAAAAAAATCTACCAGAAGTCTGAAAAAAGTCAATACGAGAGAAGTAAATAAGATATCACGTTACAATAAATCGAAGAGACCGATTAAGAAAATATGTAGCCTATCTACACTGGTATATTTCCGAAATGCTGTTTGAAAAGGGCTCAACTGACGGCGAGAGTAGTATACTAGGAGTACTGGAGGAATAAATTTCAGCCCGTAACCCGAGCCCTGAACCAATCAGCATCACAGGAAGATAAGTTTACCATCACCGCCATCGTGTGCATCATGGCGCCGACGTGAATAAATAACGCAATATCACGCACATCTCATTAACAGGGGGACAAGTGTAATTATGCCCGGTAAGGAAATCGAGAACCCTCTCCGTGGAGCTGGCTAATTACTTCTCTGTCTCTCTCACTATAAAGCCTAGGAAGCAGGGGTGTCCAAGAACTATCACACCCACTACGTTACAGCTTGCCTAGGACTGCAAGCTTATATTGCAGCATTGCCCCTTCTAATAAGTTGTTTGCTTTTCCAGAATGTATCACAACTGACACACGAGTATTGTTCTTCGCCGTGAAATGTAGGGAACATTAACGGTCTTACTAATAAACCGTATATAGTTTTATACGAGACTTATGCAGAGTTGAGACAGAAAACGTTACTAATAAACCATGCATAAGTGATGAATGTATAAACAGTCTGTAGCTATACAATGAGAATTGCTATACACGAAACCCCTTGTTTAAGCGTTGTATATAGAGAAAAAAATGGCTGCCCTCTAACAGCTGTTCATATCGACTCTCATTTTATGATGATGGTTGTCTTGTAACCACAGAAGAACAAACCAAAGAGCACAGAAGAATTAGAATAATGTTGCTGTAGCTTGTACTCTTTGACCAAAATATAGTGTGGTAATCGATCAGAGCAGTTGTACTATCGATACTTAACACGGCACACTAGAGCGCTCTACCGGATGCAATAGAGAACCTCAGATATTCTACTACCTTTGTAATGAAGTAAAGACGAAACTATGACGTAGCTGTGCATCAGTTATACTGTTATCACTACATACGTCCTATATTATTAGTAAGGAATTTACACACAACTTATAAACGAGCTACTATTGTATAAGACAGTTAAACGTCTCTATATACAGTTTTTATTAGTAATACCGTAAGAAGATACTGCTTCAGTAATGCTCCAATTGCTCAAAAGCAATAACATTTATCGCGACAAATAATAATTTAAACTTACGTATGTCGGTGACACTCAGGATATGGTTCATAATACAAAATTATTCCTCAAAATCAATCACGTAAAAAATAATATGAAATCCGGAATCAGTTTTATCTTAGATAATAATAATAATAATAATAATAATAATAATAATAATAATAATAATAATAATATCTTAACAGGCATATATTCAGACACCCCACAGGAAACTAACCATACGAAATTTGAAACACTTGGCATTAGTAATTTACTAGCAATCCGTCATCCCTAATACCTGTCAACATTGTGGGCCTATTTCTTAATGCACTTTAGATGAGACAGTAATATAATACTTCATTATCGGAAATGATAATCTGTTGTCATCAATTACAAACCACATTGGTACGCCCTATAAGAAGGCAAGGAAACCTTTTGTAGAACCGGAACAGTTCCTCTAGAAATATTACCCCGTTAGGATGATGATAACGTATAATAATAATAATAATAATAATAATAATAATAATAATAATAATAATAATAATAATGATAATAATAATAATAATAATAAACAGAAAGACGTGTATGAAATATGAAATCAGTGATACACAGTGAAATTTCTACAAGCATGTTATATATTTTCAATTCATTAAAATTAGTTTTATTTAGAGTCGTTTTAACTGCGAGGTCTCTGCAGGACTCTCGACATTCTTGTTAGTTCGTTGAATTGTTCCCTATAACCAGTAGCGATTAATGTCCTGTGAAACAGCTGTAGGTTTACAGCGGAACTGGGAACAAATCTGGCGTTAATCTTTTTAAATAACTGAATTAAGTTTCCTAATTCTTTCATCATCGAGAATCTACCGAATACAAATCCAGTTTCCTACAACTGAGCACCTTATTGGGTAAAAGACAAACAAACAAACAAACAAACACAGGCAAACAAACAAACACACAAATTAATTAATTAATGTACAGCAACAGTTGTTCTAAACTTAAAAACACTCTTATACCATCAACGATCCATAGATCCAGGAGATAATAATAATAATAATAATAATAATAATAATAATAATAATAATAATAATAGTGTATTCTCTTATACGTCTTATTCTTAGGTCAAGTATTTAACTCGTTCGTCCACAGATGAAAATATTCGAGTTCATTTTCCAGTCAGTCCTAATTATGATTAATCTCTCCTTATTAGGACAAAGCTATCAAGTGCCGTAAGTTGTGCATAGTGAATTATTTTAACTTTGTCTGCGACTACCTACTTCTCATACTACAAAAAAGTAAGCGATTAGAATAAAATATCGGGAGAGCAAAATTGGGTACACAACATGCATATACAGAAATTACTACTCTATAGGCCTACCGTTAAAATGTAATTTTGTTTGACTATGTTGGTGAGTGCATTTCATTCACAAGTGCTGCAGGCAACAGATGTTGCTGAAAATACTAAAAAAGCTTTACATAGAAAGAAAACTGGCGATATATGTCATATACGAATATATCACTGGTGAAAATTACAATATCTATATGAACATACTTGTTATTCTTCTGTTGGGAAGTCAGAAGCACAGGAAATTGCTGAATACTAGCTCAATCAACGTCCATATATCTTGATGGAACAATGCACCATAATGCAAGGTCAGATTGGCATGTGACATGAAAACTCCCATATTTTAAACAATAGCTGTTCCTCCTTAACCGACAACGAGTGCCTGAGGTTGCAACTATAGTGAACTATACTTGAGATGCACACTACGAATAACAGATTATGTTAGGGCCTTTCGGTAATTCTATCATTTAGTATTAGTACGTCTCGTAGGCCTGTGAGCAAAAACTAGAATGGCAACAATAGCGAGTCCATCGTTGTGGAATAACGGTTAGAATGCCTGACCGTGAAACCAGCGGGCCCGGGTTCAAATCCTAGTTGGGATTGTAACTTGCCTTGTTGAGGTTTTTTCCGGGGTTTTCCCTCAACCCATTAACAGCAAATGCTGGATAACTTTCGATACTGGACCCTTGACTCATCTCACTGAGACGCTAGATCAGCGATGTCAAGGTCAAGAGCACGTAGACTGTTATGCGTGCGATCAAGCCCTCACTGGTTGCAATGAATCTATTCTGCAGGCAGCAGCAGTGAAGAAGAGGTGAGCAAAATTAACTCTATTGACCTACCACTGCAAGACGAATTTAACTGTTTTTAACAGATAACGTGTTACATACATATAAGACAAAAAATCACAACACGTTTTGTAGAGTGTACCTCTCTAATAAATGCAATGAATTATAAAATAGTAGGCTACAATAAATAATAAACATAGCTTCTCCTTAACTTATATAGTTTCAGATAATAGCTAGAATAATTAATTTTTATATAATCATCTAATAATCCAACAGTATAAAAACCCCTGTTTTCCCGTTTTAAACTTACCAATACAAAAGTGAAAGAAATTACATGACATTGTGCATATGGAAAAATGAAATAGGCATAACAGGCCTGCAACAAAAGTAATAATAAACACAGTATATTTTATCTTAGCGGTTTTAGATAATGAGGCCTACCTAATTAATTGTTATGTAACTGTTACATATTTAATCATGAACTTATTATATGAACAGCACATTTCTAGAAACAAATTTAAATTCCTGACTTCTCGTCTAATACAGAAATACTTTTTCTTGTTTTTGCCGACACCAACCTTCTTATATTCGGCGAAATTATGTTTCCTGCAGCATGATGTAGCAAAGCACGCTTATTATCATCTGATAATCTTGATCTTAGTCTTGGTTTTATGAGGTTCATAAGTGAGGAAAATTGCTCACGTACGTACGTATTGCGAAATATAGCGTAGCTCCCTCGGACAGACAGCGTCTTGGTGAATCACGGAATCTACGGCGGCGTGTCCCTCTGGTTAAGGATGCAGCAGATTTAAGCACGTGAATTGCGAACAGATTCCATCGATCTGAGAAGGCTGCAGAGAAACATCACAGGGAGGCGAAGGTATGGTTTCCTGTTAGACCTGGACGCTGTGGTTGAATCAATACGATGGCACCAAGCAGTGAATCAATGTACTTAAAAAAAAAAAGCGATCCTAAGGACTTCAAAAATCACCCCAATATAACGAGGTTGCACAATACGCCTAAGGCTGCGATGCGTGCCCAAAGAGTCCTTCTCCTCCGAAGAAAAATACCTATAATACCAATGAATTTACATCATACTATACTGTCAAGCTCTGTAACAAAGTCATTCCGAGATTCTACTCGGCGAAATTACTACATGTCCTTTGTTGAATATTATTTTATCTTGATCAAGATTTGTCGGACCCAAGCAGTAAATAATGACGAAAGTTGTCAAGTTTACGTACTGTTCTCCAACCAGGAGATCAACCGTGAAAGGAATGTGCTTACTATTGCGTCATCTATTGGAGCGAAGTAGATAGATGATATTACTGTTATAACGTCAGTTTAAAAACCATTCGCTCTCCTGCAATTGTTATTTCCTGTATGGAGAGCTTAAAAGACCAGGAGATTAACAGTGATCTAATTTTGTAACTATGGTAGTATAAACATGTGTGTATCAATGTTATTGTTTGTGCTGTGACAGCGAGCCATTAGAGATACGAGTACCCACGTGTATGACCTTATGACATCTTGTGACATCAACATTCATTCACAGCATTACTCCGCTTCGTCTCATCCGGCAGAGACTTTCTCGTGGTTGGAGCACAGTAAACACCATTCATTAGTGAAAATTACGAATACATTTACGAGTTATTTATAGTATTCACTACCGTAAAATGTGCATCTTCTCATAAAACGACAAATCTGAAGAAAAAAAAAAAAAAAGTTCCTTTAAAACTTCTATTCACAGTAAAATGAAAAAACTGACGACCAAAGAATTTCTCAAATACATTTTACAAATATCTCAGTTTGTTTTATGCAATACGGATTCTGCGTGTAAGACCGGGCTCTTAATACGAGACAAAACGACTTTTGACTGTTGGGTCTAACCGCATACGAACACAGAAACGGTTTCAGATGGGAAGTTCCTACCACTGTTAAAAATAAACATACAGTATTCTTTATATGAATAAACGAAAACCGCAATCATACGAAGTTTTATAACTTACCGATAGCTTATGTCTGAACAAATTATATGGAATCCAAAGTGCAAGATTATTTTCAGTGTGAGTAGGGCCAATTTTTTTTCCTAGAACTGCCACTGTTCGCAGATGAGGAAAAATAGAACAAGAAGAATTCTACTCTTTGGAACAATAATCAAAATGAGGTTCTATTCGCCATTACAATCTGATTTCTGACACATTACATTTCAATTTACTTCATTCTCTGTCTGCAACACCAAATGAAATAGAAAAGTTATGCAGGACATACCACAACCAAATTATCCCAAGTTACTGTTAGTAATAAAAAACATAAAATAACATCCTCAAAGTGCTCAAAATGATTAGTCGCCCAGATCTGTGCCCCAGAACCAGACAGCATGTCCTTCATGATAGTTTCCACATTATCATACATTATTCACGCAAATTAGTACACGTATCTCTGGGCTATAGTAACTCTAACGCCTCTACACTCCTCCCAACCGATTTCACGGGTGGTGAGTCGGTCAAAACTTTAACCCGCGGGGTTTTGATAGCGATACCTCAATAACATCTAGTTCTATTCCTGACACGCGAGACGTTCAAATATTTGGAAGAAGTAAATGCCAGAGTCACGGCTGCATATGTCACTCAGACTCCAATGAGATCATGCAGTGATGGGAGTGGTCGTCGTACGATCTCGACACTCGCCTTGAGGGACAGGAAAACCATGTAAAACCCGTTCTGACTAGCTGGTTCCACTGCAAAGAATCGAATGAGACGCCCGTCTAATGTGAACAAGAGATGTGTGAGAAAAATACTACATGCGAAACCAGAAAGTGCAAAGATAACAAACCAGTATTTATTAACGCATAGCAGAAAAATTAATTAATACACGATTAAATTATTCACGCTGCCAAACTAACACACTAGTAAGGCCTTAATCGACTGGAGGTGTTATAAGTACCACCTGTCCACAATAAACTGTGCAAGACATACGACCACTTCAACGAAATGGTTGCACCATGTGGAAACTTCGCACGTCGTAAAAAAAAAAGAACAAATCTGCTATGAACTAGTCTATACAAGTCGAACATTGCTTCAGATACTATACAATTTATCATAATGAAAATCATTACACTATATTGAGTGTTTCATATATCCGGAAAAATAATTGTAAAATATTTCCTGAACAAAACTACCACGATAAGTGCTCAAGAACACTATGTTCTACAATTCTTCATGTGAATACGAATTTAAAAAATCAATTATCTTACTGTCAAGCCATCAAAGTGTTAGTCATGACTGAGGAATCCCATCAAATTGCATGTCTCCAGTGTTAATGTCTTCTGTATTGCAGGTAATAATAATAATAATAATAATAATAATAATAATAATCCGTGGCGCTACAGCCCGTGAAGGGCCTAGACCGACCAGCCGGCTGCTGCTGGGCTCACGCCCACATATCGAAGCAGAGGTGGACGATCATCCAACCAGAATGGAGGTATCGTGTGGTTAGCACGATGATCCCCCCAGCCGTTATAGCTGGTATTCGCAACCAGATTTCGCTACCTATCGTAGCTCCCAAAGTGCATCACGATGCTGGGTGGGCAACGGTCCCACACACTAGCCGAAATTTCATGAGAAAATTTCTTCCCCCATGAGGACTCGAACCAGCGCGCATTCCGTAACGCGAGTCCCAGGCGGGATGCCTTAGACCGCGACGCCACGGCGCGGGACGTATTGCAGGTACCGGTACGAAATTAGTGTTACGGGTCATCTTGCCCGATTTTTTTAAAAATATTAGTTCGATACTAGGCTACTCTTTCGCTGGTAAAAAACAATATTGAAAACCATTACAATTCTTCATCAAATTGTATTTTTTATATTATTTATGTTCAATATTCTGAAGCTTCAATATTAATAGCCTCTATTTTCTTAATATAGCAGTGGAAAGAATTACAACATTCATAAAAGAGTCTGTCATCACACAGCTGTAAGGTGAGAATGAACCACATAGAGTAAAGGTTGGTAATATTGTGATACTAATAATATTATGATAGTACTTTTTGAGAATTTTTTACAATTTTACTGAGCGAGAGGAAGATCGGATTTTTGCGTCAACGTAATAAGAGAATGTTCGTGGACAAGTTTCTGCACAAAACCGGTCCTTCTCTCGTTCAGTGAAATCGTAAAAAATTCTCACAAATTACTATCATAATATTATAAGCATCACAATATTACCAACATTTACCCTACTTCTGATTCCAGCTAACATGGTTATATTGCTAACCAACCGTGCCCAAACATCCTTCGTACGCAATGATCAGTGCCTACAATTGTAATTCTCTGTAAATGATCAAAGTCTGCTTCTTGAGGACTGGAATTAAGATGTTCAGTGATCCTTTTTGTGCATTTCCTAGAGAACCAACGATAACTGATATGATGGTAATAGTGATAATAATGGTAAAAATAATAACAACATTATAATGCAGTGGAACTAGCCAGTGCAAAATTAACAAAACAAATAGATTATATAACCAGAGGAAATGACGCAATAATTTGGATTTTTATGAAGCACCTTTGTTCGTACCTTTAGGCTGTATTGTTTACTACAAATCAGGAAAAACCATGTATTTACAAAATATGACTACTTCGAGACTTTGAATATTACAAATTTATGAAACATTCGTTCCTATATTACGTAGTACAAGATTTCAATGGTCATCGCTAGAAGCACTAATTTACAGCATTGTTGCCATTATTTATCAACTGCCCTATTATTACTTACTGGCTTTTAAGGAACCCAGAGGTTCATTGCCGCCCTCACATAAGCCCGCCACTGGTCCCTATCCTGAGCAATCCAGTCTCTATCATATCCCACCTCCCTCAAATCCATTTTAATATTATCCTCTCATTTACGTCTCGGCCTCCCCAAAGGTCTTTTTCCCTCCGGCCTCCCAACTAACACTACTGTGGTCGTGCCAGAGAATCAGTCCCATTCCGAGGCTCATTTGAAGGTTTCATAACAAGCTGTTTTTTTACGGTGATGGGTTGTTAGCCCTTCGCCCAACCCCCAAGCTGGAGGACCACCCCTCATCGGCTGTCCGCGACTGCTTATTCAATATATTCACAGCTAACCTCCATATCTGGAGGCCGTCTCCTCGATCCGCCCTATTATTATTATTATTATTATTATTATTATTAGTCTATTATTATTATTATTATTAATTACCTTGTCATCCTCACTATCATCAGCAACATCATAAACTTACCTTTTTACAATGTCGTAAAAGTCTACCTGTATATTAAGCTATAGAAGGCATTTCTAGAACTTGCTGATTTTATGCAAGCAGATAACATCTGTTTCTGAATTCTTCTGACATCGTATAAAATTCCACCGTTTTAATATATCTTGTCTTGCCGAGGGAAGGAGGGACTGGTCCGGTTTTGTTACGGAACATGCCTTGAAATTGACTTGAAGTCGGAACTGAACCGTCCCTATTCCGAGAAAGACCCGATGAAATGATAATGCCGGCGCGTGGCTTCCGGGGAATGAGGTCTCACTCGGCTGAATTCTGATATGTGACCCGTCCGAACCTCGCTTCAGCTGCCACCAAATACTTTCCAGGATCAGAGCTCTGCGCTTCTATTGTGGCATCAGCGCATTGTCTTTCATCGGCGATTACTTTCACTTAGTGAACACATTTCTGTTCACTGAGCACTTTTCTGCTTTATGAGCCCTTTTCGAATTCGATCCTTTTTCTACTCACTGAACTCTGCGATATTCATTGATCCCTTCCGCTCTCCTTCATCTTCATAGCGTTTTACCAGTCATCAGTCCGCGTTGTTAGTAGAGGTTATCATTTACGCCTTTGAGCAATATCATGCAGACACTATTAAAGATTCTATTTGGTGATTTAGATGTAAGAAATGCATTAATTTTTCATCTATATGCATTTCTATTACATTTCTAGAATTAATTTGCATCTGCTTTTCACCAACGTTAAGTACGTGCTCAATAAACACGCAGTTTTCCGCTGTGGCTCAACTCGAAGTTTCCCCCCCTCAAATGCAGATCATCAGGATTCAATTTCCGGTGGAAAAGTGCAGTTTTTTTGTCATAAAAATTGGCTGTGTGTTCCGTATTTCTTTATTTTTATAGTTGTCACCATACATTAGAAGACCTCCAACTCAATGTATACAATCGAGAGTCTGTTGAAATTATAGCCTAAGTAAATGTTATTATCACTATTGGCAAAAATCGCAACTACATTGCAGGTATCCATAATACAAACAACAATATTGTCATTTTGTTATATCCTCCTGACTCCTGAGAGTATAGTATACTATAAGTACTTCATACATGATTATGATAGAAGATGTATATGCAGAAACCCGAAGTATAGTATAATATATCTACATTTGTGCACTAACTGGAACCTGAAGAATTTTTTCAGCATTTTTTCTGTCAGTGACTTTTTTAAAGTGTAGACTTATACTGAACTTTAAAAATAAAACAACAGATGTCTCAGCACTCAGGAGGATATTACTTCCCAAAGATGGAGCGCGCAATGATTTATCAGTTTAAATAAAATGTTTAACCACAGTATGCATACCACATAATATAGCTGTTTTAGCATAATTATGCATAGAATATAATGCTTCAACATTAAAAACAACTGAAAAACTGAAAACCATTGACAATACAATCTCTCGCTACCTGGTCTGTTCACATCAACGGCCTGTGTCCTAAATATTCTAACATAACAGGATCACCAACATGTAATCATTGACCAGGTAAAAAAAAAAGACCTAATATAGCTACTTTGTCTTTGATTGAAATTCTAAATCGGCTTTACAAGAATTCTGTTAATAATGGGTCAATATCCGTTGAAATTGTCAGATTTTCAACACTTCTAACCAGTTTCTTCCCATTATTCCCTTCGGAATACAGCTATCAGCACTCCATCTTCAATGCGGAAAATTGACAAACTATTTAAGGTTTTTTTTTTTTTTTTTTTTTTGGAAAGTGTATAAAATATTAAATATAATTATTGTAATATTATAGTACAGTTTTTCCAGTAGAAGCAAAGAAGTAGAAACTTGGTATATTGGTATTTTAATTTTCAAGTAGACTACAATTCTATACTGTACAATATTTATGAACGCAGATATTTGAATAGTAAGATTGGTGTAATTTCAATGATGTCAAAAAATGAGTGTTTATAAACATATTTTCTCACACTTTAAATTAATAATAAAGTATTAATAATTTAGAATGCATTATTATGTGAAGGGGAAAATCGTACATTATATTATGTAATTAAGTACTTTGATATATTGCAATACGCATATTTAATATTAATTTCCAACTCAGATGGGCAGGTCATGTGGCCCGGACGGAACCAAATAACTCAGTAATGCGTATCTTCTCAGCAAATCCTGAGGGAAGTAGGAAAGTGGGACTACCGAAAACCAGATGGCTGGACTGTGTTGAGAGGGATTTGAAAATCATGGGGTGTCAGGAATTGGAAGAAAAAGGCAACCGATAGGAACTAATGGCAAGACATTTTTAAGCAGGCCAAGACTCGACCGGGGTTGTAGCGGCAGGGATGATGATGAATATTAATTTCCGAGTAAATCGCTTCTGTGAATCTATTTAAATAGTCGGCTATGAACTAACATATTGTACACAGAGTTCTGATCTTTACGTATAGAATCATAAATTGAACGTTGCAACATTTGCAAGTATTCCAAGGATGTAGTTCGTAGTACAGTAGAACGTCTCGTTTAGGCACAGTGAAAACGTAAACATAGTGCAGGTAACGTGTGGGAGAGGACGAGCTGTGCGATAAACACGAGGGATGCACAAGGTTTTAGTTAGTCTACAACATTTATGGCGGAGCATTAACTGAAATTATATAAAAAAAAATTGCATAACGTTATCATCAGGTTTCGGCCTAGGGGCACAGAGTAACCAGTATGAGGTTTAGAGTACACGGAGTGTAAATGACGTCATGACCCGTGTGGGGTGACTGCAACAGCACAGGTGGGTCCGTAATGTGCATTACCGTTGTGTGTGTTGCTGCTTGGCTGCGGTACGTGTAACAGGCTTCGGCGTAGGGACACCTGATTGAAGGTTACAACTAACGTTAATACTTTAATGGTAGACATTAATTGTCTACACTAGGAATGTACTGTATATACTGCATCTGTACAGGGTGAAATATATTTTGTGCCGTACTATGACGGACTGTTTACATGTTGAGACACGAAGTAACGGCGCGCTCCATCTCCCAGTCCACTCGACCAATAGAACATTACTGTCCGTGCGTTCTGAACTTCATGCGTTTCTGTGCCCAGGACCGAAGCCTGGTTATCTTATACACATTTTAACAAACAAGCAATTGTAACGTTGAAATAATTCAATATAACAAATCAAATTTTGCTACTTATATGATGTTGCTTTCAAGCAGCATTTTTTACGGTCATTAATTTCATTCTCTGTATGACTAACACCACCGTCCTCTGTGGCCGAATTAATAAAACTACAGTATATTGGTCTGAAGTAACAACACTATTTCCTAAACATAATTACAGTAGGCCTATACCGTAGTTTTGTTAATTCGGCCACAGAAGATGGTGATATTATGTTAGTCATACAGAATGAAATTCATGACCATAAAAAATGTTGCTTGAAAGCAACATCATATAAATAGCAAAATTTGATTTGTTATATTGAATTATTTCAACGTTACAATTGCTTATCTGTTAAAATGTGTATATGATAACGTTATGCAATTTGTGTTCTTTTGTTTTGTGTGTTTTTTGGAAAATATAATTTCAATTAAAGCTCCGCCATAAATGTTGTAACTAAAACCTTGTACATCCCTCATATTCATCGTACGGCTCGTCCTCGCCCCTCACGTTACATACACTTTGTTCACGTTTTCACTGTGCCTAAACGAGACGCTCTACTGTAGTATATTTTTATAGGTAGGTCTCTGTCTACAACGAACCCGAACCGTATGCTATCACGTCACCAGGCGACAACTGTCTCGTAGTGGCTATGTGCTTGACAAGACTCTGGAATAGAAGATAGAGTCCCCGAGGGCAGTGTCATACTCCCACCCTAATAGCAATATGGCAGATATTCCCCTTCTTAATAACCCGGTAATAGGGCTGGCACAATACGCAGACGAGGTTGCCTATTGGGCTATTCACCCCCGACTCCCCTATGCTAACAGGTTCCTATAAAAACGCAACACTCACGCAATATCTAAATTCGACCAATAAGACACATCCCAACAGGATAGGTGACTCGGAAGGAGCGAATTTTCTCGGGTCTTCCCAATAGAAAACGGGCAGAGTCACCCCCCCCCACCCTAACATCAATGTGACAGATATTCCCCTCCATTAAACCGCTAATAGGACTGTCACAATACGTAGACGAGGTTGCCTATTGGACTACGGACAAGATCCCTTCGCTAGGAGGTTATCATCACTCAGGAAATATAAGTGACGGATCAGTCAACACGGGGAAAAACACATAGGCGTCTTCCGTTCATAACTCCGAACATGGGCACTCCACAACAAACCAATCACAATAGGAAGTGGCATCAACCAACCGGATTGCATTATCAAAACACTCCTCAACCTATAGAAAGCATTGGCTCGATCCATACGCATACACCCCTCCATCTTCCTTAAACAAACCCTCCAAGATCCAATAAAAAATATTCGACGTGTATTCCTTAACGCACAAGTCAACTAATAGCTTAAATTACACCCAAAAAAATAAAATCATTCAGTGAATCTTCCTTATGTCACAACCACTATATGAACTTGATAAGATACCTACAAAATGCCTTGGATTTATAGTATTGATTACTAGAAATTGATGTGATCATTGGTAGAGCTGTAAACCCACCCAATCCGCCCTAAATACGAATCTTACTTATATAAGAAAATCGTCGTGCGTGAAGGAAGGAAACCGCCATATTTCTTCAATGTAACAGTGGGTTTCAGTGTTGCCAACATAATAATAATACAACACACCTAATCAAACCTAACCTAACCACTTTCATAATACTACAAATCTAATCAAACCTAACCTAACCTATCATATAATACTACACACCTGTAGTAACTTAATATTCCTCACATTTAGTATCATTTCGTTTTCAAGTATTGCCGGTCCTGCCAATCGTGTCGGTTGCTATCTAGTGGAGGTGGTTCGTACTAATTCTAAGAAGGATATGGCGACTTTCATAATAATTCCATTTTACATGTTTCGTGATATACTAAATGTGTTAATGTAGTAATAATTATATATATATATATATATATATATATATATATATGGTGCAATAAGATTTGAAATGTGTTGTGGTTCTGATAGAAGTATTGAAAATTTGTTTATAGCGCCACATTGGCAGTGATAAAAGTATGCGATATTCCTTCAGTGGTTGGTGGATGCTCTAGATTGACCAATCATTCACTCCACATCACTTCACCTACAAATTTACTGGCATTTAAGCCAGAAATAGCGTTATTTTTGCATACAATGACTAAAAAGGTCATTCTTTGTGTAACGGCGTTGACTCTAAACCAGAAATTTCAATAAAATAACCAAGAAAAAATTATAAGAACGTATCAAAGGATGTGGTGAACTTACTTCCAAATAGATAAGCCAATAATGATGACGATAATAATAATAATAATAATAATAATAATAATAATAATAATAATAATAATAATAATAATACCAGAAAATTAAAATTCCCCTCCTATATGAACCCGCGCTGTAGCGTCGTGATCTAAGGCATCTTGCCTGGACTCGCATTATAGAATGCGCTCTGGTTCGAGTCCTTATGGGGAAGAAATTTTCTCCTGAAATTTCGACGAGTGTATGGGACCGGTGCTCAACTAGCATCGTGATGAATTTGAGGAGCTACGATAGGTAGCCAAATCTGGTTACGAAAATCAGCCGTAACAGCTGGGGGGGGGGGATCATCGTGCTAATCACACGATACCTCCGTTTTGGTTGGATAATCGTTTACTTCTGCTGAAGCATATGAATCTGAAGCCAGTAGTTGATTGGTTGGCCTTTGCCCTTCATGGGCTGTCGCACCATGGATTACTATTACTTACTTCTATACGTAATGCCTGTGAATTCGTCTCGTGTTGCTTTCCCTATGTAATGAGCAATACAAAATTGGTATAGGTTCTATTTGTCAAAAGCACCTGATATTCATATCAACCAATGACAAAATAAGTACGAAATATTACATATGCCACAATTTAACAGACACCTTCTCACTCTTCAGCAAGACCGAATGCTCTCATCCACTTTACAGTCACGATCCACGAACGTGGAGGAAAGTAGAATAATTAAATCAACAACTGGAGCAATATGACAATGTTTGCATGTTGAACAAACACTTATCGAGGCAAAATACACTACGATGAAGTGAGATATGAGGCAATCGATCAACGATATTGTTATTTCATGAAGTTCAATATATACTTATCACATTTTTGAGCTGCAACAAGAACATTCGTCAGCCTCGTATCACCATGAATCTGCTAACAGAAATCATCCTGTTATTATTATTATTATTATTATTATTATTATTATTATTATTATTATTATTGATGACATCAACATCAATATGCTTGTTGTCAACTATGCAAATTCTTGGTTTCTAAGTTCATAATGTAATTTCAAGTCTGTCCTCGAAATACATATTCAGTTAGTAAAATAGGATAATATGGACAATGAGTTTCTTTCATCTACCACCAGATGATAGTACCTGAATGACATGGTTATGTTTTTGTCATGTCGCATCAGAAACGTAACCATGTCATTCAGGTACTACCATCTGCTGATAGATGAAATGTCCGATATTACCCGATATCCGATACTACCCAACTCTCCCCTACGAGAGTTCTTCACACAATTTTACACGCGATTCAAAGAAAAAGGTATATTTTGCATTCTCTTCATACATATTTAAATTAGGGGTTCAACAACAGTTGTTACATTATATTAATTTAAAAGAATTCGTTTAAACTTGTATCAGGAATGACTTCCCGTTCATGTCAAAAATATCTCACATGTTCCACGATTAGGCCTATTCACCATAACCTGGAAGATAAATCCAGGTGTCAAAGATATTACGCTGAAACATAAACGCGTGGGCATCGTTCACTACCAATACTGTACAAAAGTAGAAATACACGGTACCTCTCTATTTCTTAAAGAAAAAAAAATAGCTATCTATCCCTTCTCTTGTTTCTTCGCCTATGGAATCTTCAATGGTTTCTTAAGACTGACTAGATTATTTATCATATATTCTCTACGGGAAACCATGCACATGAAGTTAACAGTTCACTGACGTAAGTCACGTTCAAAAAGCAGCCGCAGCAGTAGTAGTAACAGTAGTAGTGGTAGTAGTAGTAGTAGTAGTAGTAACAGTAGTAGTGGTAGTAGTAATAGAGGTAATAGTAGTAATTTGTAACAACTGCATTAGGAACAACAGTAATAACAATAGAAGTAACAGTAATACAAACTCAGTACGGTACTACGAGTATTTTAATTGGTTATTTCACGACGCTTTTTCAACTGCTATGCTTATGTAGCATCTGCATGAGATGAACGTGATAATACCAGCGAAAAGAATCCAGGGTCCACCGTCGAAAGTTACCCAGAATTTGCTCTTAATGACTTGAGAGAAAATTCCCGGAAAAAACCTCAACCAGGTAACTTGTCCCAACCAGGATTTGAACTCGTGCCCGCTCGTTTCACGGTCAGGAATGCTAACCGTTACTCGACAGCGGTGGATACTACGAGTACTCACAGAAGAGACTAAAACATCGCGGATACATTTTAACATGAAACCTTTCTGCGCCTGACATTCGACAAATCTGGTCAACACTTTCTATATTCTGTATTCTTTACAATTTGAAACAAATTATTACTCATTATAATTTCAAACAACTGATTCTTATTATTGATGGGCCAATCGTTTTGATTATCAACTGCATTGTTCCCTCGAAACAGGCCTCATGGAATGAGGAAACAATCACGAAGTAATTAACAAGAAGGTTGCGCCCTATTAAATTTAAATTCGTGGAGTATTAAGACAGAAATAAAAACATCAATTTTATTTTCCAAATCTCAAACATCCAAGCTCACAATAACAATCACGAATATCATAAACCTTACAAGCAATTTTCATGTCACTTTTATTGCAAATCTGTCGTTTCCAGTAGGAAAGTTGATACCTCTAAATAGGTCTACAACTCTCTCAAAAACTATAAATAAACAAATGTTAAAGAGGCGTTAAAATTTCTTTCAACGAAACTATTTTATAAGGAAGAGAATTACGGAACCCCCTGTTGTGAGGAATGTGGCTGAAGTAAGAGAATAGCGTCCCGACATTGGAAAACTCTCCGAGAGCGGCATCACGTAGCAGCGATTCTGTTGTTAATGTTGCGAGAGGGGAGGCTAATAGACCCGCATGATGCTAGTAATTCGCCTAGTTTCGCTTTCGTATCTAACGAAAGGTTGGAGATGGAGAGTACAACAGTTTGTAGCAAACCACACTTCAGTGCGACCTGCAACTTCGACACATGTGTCTTCGCGCTCTATGTGCGTATAACGTGCGCAAGGGTGAATGGGGGGGGGGGGGAGAAAGAATTCCTTAAATCCATTGGATCAAGACATGAGTGTACGTCTCACGATGAGAAATTGTTACACAATGTCTTGATTTCCCTTGAGATGGCTGAATGGTCTGTTACGCAGACGATCCGGATTCGAATCCCGGTCGGATCTGGCATTTTTCAATGAAAGATCCATAGTGACACTCACTTTGGCGGACAAGGTATCAGTTGGGGTTTTTCTAGGAGTTCTCCAGTTTCCCCAGATTAGGCATCTACATCACTCCGTCAACACTTTTACATTCCGTCATCATCCCACAGCATTTCGCGAACACCGGCTCGTGACGCAAAGAGGGGGGGCTATCCGAGGAACGAGTGGTGTCGCCTGCTCGAAACCTTAGTGTAGTCAGCCAGTGTGGGTTTCGAAAAGCGGCTAGCTTGAGGGTTAGCGCAATAGATCTCGAAAGATCGCAATACTGTCCTCCCCGAAATTCCATTACTTCCTCGGGCACTCCACATTATTCTACCTGGCGAGAGTGCTGTCCAATCATATTTTACGTATCTAATATACTACGTGAAATAAGGACACTAATAAAAAACGCTGTACACTTTGAAATTTCCAGTTTATAAAATGAGATGTCACAAAAATAAAGACGTAGGAAAGAAAGAAATTCCGGTATATTCATTTTTGACAGTATTACATCACTTCTAGTCCACCGCTGTAGAGTAACGATTAGCATGCCTGACTGTGGAACGAGCGGGCCCAGGTTCAAATCCTAAGTGGGACAAATTACCTGGTTGAAGTTTTTTCCGGAGTTTTCCTTCAACCCATTACGAGCAAATGCTGGGTAACTTTCGGCGCTCGACCCTGGACTCATTTCGCTGGCATTATCATCTTCATTTCTCATAGTTATGAAACAAAAGGTACGAATTCTTTAAGATTGTTTGAACCGAAATGCAACACTGCTACAGTATTTAATCATAGTAGTAATTTAGGCTCAAGAATATATAACAAATTTATTTTTAAATATCCTAATCTTGTCAATTCTAATAGTTCTAGTATTAAATTTAAAAAGTTATGTACGGATTTTATAAAAATTGAAGAATTGTAAATTTAAATTGCGTAGCAGACATAAGACAAATTGTATTATATACTTCTTAATTTCAATTCAGGAATCTGCCCCTGAGCACGAGTTCTACTCTTTCAGGGACTAAAGTTGTTCTGTTTATATTATATTTTATGTTACAATTATTAGCTAAATAAATAAATAAGTTCAGACGCTAGATAACAATAGCAGTTGATAGAACGTCGTAAAATAAACCAAATTAATAAACGAAATCACTTCGAAAACGGGTTCGTAAATAGATCATTTTGAAATTATATGGCTATTCCTGACATCTTGTACGTAGACTTAAAAATGAAACATGAACTTATGACCATTTTCTAAGATGATTTCGAGACACCGAACAGTGAATGAAAGAAAACATGATCTAAGGAATTAACTCAATATATTTCATCACTCAACTGAACTGTAGAGATCATATTTTGAAGGTTTTGGATAACATAACATGTAGATTCTTTGGAATTAAAATCCACGAGCCAACATACTACTTCAGACCGAGGATAAGACTGAGGGAAAGCCGAAGTAGTAAATGCAGAAGCTGATAACGCTAAGACTGACGCTGCTGATGGATGATAGTCATTATAGCAATAATAACGCTATTATTTCGTATATGTTCCTTATTTTTATTCTTTCTTCTCCCTTCTTACCAAATGTGATACCTTGTGTTGTCCAAAATTGAGGACCAATGTCATGTCGACCTAACGTCATACGGAGTCAAAAAAAGCCTTCAGATACAGGGGCATAAAAACCTTCAACGATCACGACGCTTCTAAACTAAAACGGTAATGCAACTGCAGGTGAAAACAGAATAAATCCGCTACTGCATTCTCGCCGGCGAAAGCAATGCAGTTTATAGCGACACAGCCCACCTACATCTTCTTAATGGCTTAAGGCTGGCGGACAAACCCTCAAACATATGTGCTGTATCCTCCGCCCACTGATTTAATAGACTCTGCTATATTTGGTGACGAGTAAATACACAGCTCGCCATTACGAAACTTTCTCCAATCTCCCGTCTCTGGTTCAAGTATCATTCGATGCAATTTCATTTCAAACAGCCGTCAGTTCTTTACAATTACAATAATTAAGGAACATAATGTACAGCAGTGGCAAAAAAAAAACCGGACCGACCCTTGTAGCTGATTTCAGAGCCTTGTTCACTCCAGAGCACGATAGACTGGTAACTAAGACTTTAGTGGTTCGAATCCTGCCTGGGAAGGAAACTTCTTTTTTGTTCCTTATTCAAATTTATTACCAATACTTTTGGATTGCTGGTAAAATTCATATCCTGAGAATAATAAGTTAATTAAGTAGTAAAATATCGATGTTAGGGATCCTGAAGAAGCGTATTCGCATGAAAATCTCAAGCGAGTTTAGCAGCATTATTTTTAAGCTTCGTATAGTGAGAAAGGAACAAAATGAAACATGGGGTTATCTCACATCCGCTATTCCATAAACCAAAAGCATTTATTCGAGCAGCTGAACTGGAGACTCCTGGTTAATGGGCAGACATAGACCTAATTAGATTGTACAGTATTTGGAGTGTCGAACATCGTCCGATATTTCAGTTTTTATTCTGTGTAAAATATGCAAGATCGGATATTTACGTGAATAAGAAAGTGTCTTGAAATTCGCCGCATAATCGCAAAGAGGGATAATTTTTTGTGTGTTGAAATATCATTGCTGCAACAACTTAAATCCGAGATTAGTTTTGAAAAAGGAATTGGGACCAGATTTGGGAGAAAAAAAAACTACCTGGATAAAGTAATTCGCTTAAATGGATATATCTCACGTCAGCCATTTTTTAAAATATAAATTCAAAATCTCTTTGACATTTCGATTCTAAAAGCACATGCTTTTAAATGTGTAAAGCATAATTTTGATAGTTTAAGATAAACGATTACCTTTTAGATGTATTTTATAGAAATATGGAGGGATATTTTTCAAATGTAACAAAACAACAAATTTCTATTCCAGAGAAAAGTTCCCTAATAGCCTAAAGAATATGTGTTTCAAATATCATGCATGCAGCATTAATAATCCCTAAGATATATAACTTTTTGCATGACAATAAATCAAAATAAATAAATAAATATTTCCCTTAAAATTATTCAAGCCTGCTTCACAGGAAGCTTCTACTTCAAAGCCAGATTTGTATAATATATTCGTTACTGTAGGTACGTTAACAGAAAGCCACAATTTAAGTCATACAGAACTGTATGCACTCAAAGTTGGGTTTCTGGCGTCTTGTCAGCCCATTTGAGTTGTGTGGATATGAAGGGAAGAATTGTGACGATGAGTATAATTCCTGTGGTAGCTCAGTCAGTAGAGCATTCGTGCGCTAAACGAAGGTCCCGGGATCGATACCCGGCCCCGGAACAATTTTCCCTTGAAATTATTCAAATAAATAAAGTTCGGAAATTGCAATCAAAGTTCAGTGTCATTTAAAAACTCTGTTTTAAAAATGGCGTCACAGAAGCTAAAAGGGCCATAAATGATCATTAAATTGTATGTAATATATTTTCCACATATCAAATATTACTTTAAAGAAATCATTTTTGTTTTGATAACGTACTGGCTTTCCACTATATTTAACCATCCTTTCCCCTTCAAAACCCTGCACACCACAGCCTTAGAAACAAAGTCGCAGAAGCTGAAAAGGGCATAATTGGGCATTAAATTGTATATAATATATTTCCTCCTACCAAACTGTACCTTTAAAACATTTCTTTTTAATTCAATGGTTTTCCACCATATTAAAAACATCCTCTCCCCGTAAGTAACGGACAGTGTATATGTTTTACGTCAAACTGTTACACCCCTGTCAACGTACGCGGAGGCTACAACACGGAGATGAGTAGATGCTATTTAAATATACAACTCTAAATTGTAGAACGTTATTAGGTCTGTGCACGCCGAGCAAATAAAAGGTAGGACAAGGTGAGATCCCGTTACACTCGGCATGTTGATTCGCCGCTCCTTCTTACGGACGGGCGAAAACTCTGTGAAATATTGCAGTCTCGTGAGCTGAGTTAAGCAGACTGCAGAGACTAATTTTATAAGAAAGAAAACAAGTCAAGAGGAAAAATCATGCTACAAAGTTTTCCGAGAGGGAAGGTCGGAATAAAGAAAGTAAGAGAACAGAAACTTCAGAAATTGAATTTGCACAGCACAAAATTTCATCAGACTGATTACTCTCAGCAATAAACTTTTTCCTCTTCCAAGATGTGCATCACAAGCATCTGGGTTCATTATTGGTTAATATCATGACAGCATATTGCCTGTTTTAATCTAACGATGAGTACGGAAAAACTAGAAGGGAGGAACAAAAATTACTTCAATATAATTTGCCAAAATGAATAACCTTGAAGTTACGGCAAGTCCGCGCTTCTTAAAACTTAATTTGCCTCCACTTCTGGCAAACATTTACGATCAAACACAGAGTGAGACTTTAGGACTAGAGGTGATATTAAACTACAAAGACTGAAGTTTCCTAAATCAAATCCTCCAACCGTCACTAATGTAGTAAGATTTATTGTAGCGTTTTCAGAATACCAAACAAAAGTTTAGTGTGTTCTGTGTTGAAAGTAAGACATAAACTGAAAATGGTTGCATGTTCGTAGATTTGGTGTCAAATATGGCACGACAGGATGGAAACCATTCTTAAGAACGGTCGATATTATAGAAGATAACTACTAAGGCATGTAGCTTTAACGCTGTGTGTTTGTTCAGAATCGATGGACTTGGTATTAGCGAGACGTTATTTTGCGAGATGAGTCCGAGGAATCGCCATGGGATTACTACACACTGGGAGAAGCTTCAGAAAAACCAAACCAGATAATCAGATCAAGAGGAATTCGAAATTACACTCCAGCGGGGTTTCGGAGCAAGCCTAACGCTTTTCAAGGACTGTAAAAGTGATCGGAAAAAGATAAACGCATTATTATGCTTCACGAATGAAAAGGAATGAGACCAAATTTGCTATAACTGTCGTAATTAATATCTGACTATAGTTTACTATGAATACAAGTTAGGTGTATGTCGATCATAGGCCTACTACATAGCTTCCATTGGTACGGAGAGCAAGTTGCGAGTCAACAGTTCATGCTGCGGTCTCTCCCCGCACGTTCCTTTACTGTGTGTTTACATCTGTTCATTCGTGTACGTATGTGTATAAGTAGATGAACAACAGGAATAGTATCCATGTACAAAATACCACTTGGATTTAATAACAATAATAACGAAGTATTTATTCGAAGGCAGCTTATATGAAATAAAATGTATTTTTTACACAGGTGAGACAAAACTAAAAATTTTCAGAAGCCAGCCCCTTTATTTTCGGAAGCCACCACATTTTGCTCACACATGCAATGAGAGAACAATTCGAGCTAAGACGATACTCTTAATTAAATATATTAAACAATATTGAATATATATGCACTGCAAATAACTCTCTCTGAGACGCTTTGAAGCTATGTAGAACAATATCTTGAGATACGCAACAAATGTAACAATATTAATCTAAGAAGCACATTCGAATTTCTTACTACAACCGCATTTGTTAGCTACCACAGCTTGTCGGAGATTATTATTTTTTTTTTAATTCCATTATGTATTTCTCTAACATTAATTTACATTTTTCTTTTTTTGTTCATTTGAATGGATTAGGATGCCGATATTTTAAACCCAAGATTTGGACGGCTATTATTTCGATATACTATTAGTTTTAGTGACATAAAAGAAATCGAAATATTAAAAAAAATGAACTCAAGCAATTCAGACACCACATAAAAATTTGTAGTCGCCATGGCTACATTCTGCCCGGAATTTGTCTCCTCCTGATTTTTAAAATAAGTAGGCCCAAAACGCATTGATATTCTTTAGATTTAATTAAAGGTTGGAATTAACAAATTAAAAAATAAATATCAGCACAAACTTAACACAAATTATGAGTGCGTGCTTTACGAGTCTCTACACATTGCGATGAATGATTAAACATTACAAGTGTTTCAAATAAAAAATGTCTCCTTGTTTCTGATAAAATACATACTTTTCTTTCCTAAGAAGTGCTGGCTACCAAATTTTTTTTATTAGAGCACTGATCTCCAAGCGTCCAGCTTTGTTTTGTTTTCGCATTTTCACTGAACAGCAGATTTGAACTGTGTAGTAGGATCGGGTGCCGTCGATCTATACTCCATACATACCTACACTGTTACAGGTCGCTTGAAGGCTTTAGGTAACCAAAAGCAGGACTCTAATTATGACACACCGACAGTTGAATGACTGAAATCCCGACGAATTGAATTGAAATTTGTGGTGATAAAAAATCAACGATGTGGGTTTTCTCGGGAGATTTCTCTTTCATACTAACAGTTCACAACTCTTAATTTACTATCTTAAACAATCACCACTATTACAACTTTTCCGAGGTCTTTCTATCTCTGAACGGGTGTTCAGTTTGTTATTCTTGACCATCCATATGAGCTGACCTAAAATCCTATTTTGTTCCATATTTATGTCAAATGGATTTGAAATAGATCTAAAACTATCGTGTTTCCACGAAGATAACATCAAACCATTAAAATGTTGCAGAATTTCGTAGCTTATATAGCTACAGAACATACGAATGTATTAATAATATAAGATTGATGGATTTGTATGAAAGGAGGTTAAAAACCACCCAGCATTTAGATCATTCCTTGGTCTGTAGTACGTAACCCCCATCTACGCACTTTTTCACTATCACTAATCGACTTTGCATAGGCTCGCTGTGTATCTAGAGTACATTTAAGCAATCCCACTGTTCCTAGACTAGCTTTCTCCGATCATTTGATGTAGACTATTGAAAGATGGTATATAGCGAATGAAATTCTCTAAATTTATAAACAGATGGTGCACCCACCAAGTGCGCTCAAAAACAAACTTTACATATTTATTAATTACTTAATTATTTCAATTGCTTTATTTTTAGTTCGTTATTTAACAACGCTATAGCAACTACTAAGTTATTTACCGTCATGGAATTAGTAATCTATGTTATTTGTCGAGACAAGGCCGAGGATACGCTATTACATTACCTGGTATTCGCTTTAAAGTCGGGAAGAACCTAGGAATAAACATAACCAGATAATAAGCCCAAGCGAGAAACGAATCCATGCCAGGCAAATGCGCTGCTGTTTGAGTTATGCAGGTGGCCTACTTGCTTTATTTTTTTAGCTTTTGTAGAAAACAGTAAAAAGCTATGTTAATTTCACATAGCTGCGTTCGTAGAGAGTGACTGTACAAAGTGTTGCAGCGATATGTCACTGAACATGCCGTTATAATATTTACAACATCGTGTCATTAAGAGCTTATTTTTAGAGCGACAGAAGGCGAACTACCACGTTTGTAACGACAAAAGAAAGAGAAGACTGTGGTTATGTCCCGCTTTTGGCTCAAAACATTATGGTTACCTTACGTATTTCTTTTATTATAACAGTAAACTATGTGTAGCAGTGCTCTCATTTCATATCAAGAACTGGTGTCGCGGTTAGCACGCCTGTCTTGTTTCCAGGAGATCCGTGGTTCGACTCCAAGAGTCAGCTATCCCGACTTGTTTTTTATAGTTTCCCAAGTCTCTTCAGTACCAATAACAGAAAGAGTCATACCTATTTCTACCCAATTCTAAATAATTCTTGATCGTCTCATTGCGAACTGGCCAGCTATCTGTCCGTAAGCAGAGAATACTACTCGTGTGTTGCAACACACAACAGGTTGGTGTGGATAAGAGGGTGGAATTAGATGGGAACCCTCAGGAAAGAAACATCTTTTCTTTTATTCGTAATACAGCAGTCCCCAATAATATTACGAGTAACTCTCTTGTAGGCTTATTTTCATTGATTATGTACAGAGCGATTCACGAGGATTACCGTCCCTTACGGAGCTTAATTCCGAAGACATTCTGAGCAAAAAATGTCATTATAAACATGTGTCTTAATCTCAATATTTTCAGAATTATATTGATTTGAATTTGTTTGTTAAATACCATTATTCTTTAGTTTTAAGGGTAAAAGAATATTACAGATAAAGAATGAACTATTCAGGAGTATCATTTCTTTAATTAGCTAGTATTCTGAAGCTAAAAATGTGATTTGAATTTCATAGTTGCTTCGTACAGTATTTTTTTTTTTTCGATTTTTGACTACAAAATTACATTTTCTTACGCATTTATCACAATTATTACAAATCACGCCACTCTTTTAAATTCTTGAAGACTGTACATTAGGACGCATAATTAAACTGTAAAGAATCAAGTTCCTAAAGTCGTATGATTTGTAACGATTTTTTTTGTAAGTGCGTAAGAATGATGTCATTTTTGTTAAAATTGAAAAATAAAATCTCTGCAAAACAATTAACAACACATTTTTATCTCCAGAACACTAGCCAATTGAAGAAATGACACTTCTGAATAGTTTATTCTCTATTTGTAACATTGTTTTTACCCTTAAAACTAAAGAAAAAGGTATTTTAATAACAACTTCAAATTAATGTAACTTTTGCTCAGAATGTCTTCGGAAATAAGCTCCGTAAGGGACGGTAAGTCCTCGTGAATCACTCTGTATAATGTAACATGAGAGCGGTGCCGCAACTGCGATGAAGGTACGAACCTGATGATCAATGACAGGCGTAAAAATCAGCATCCATGAAGAAATTCATGAAGTTGAATGTATTTAGTTACGGATGTCATAACAGTTATGACTTTCTGTGTATGCTTATAGAAGCAATGCGTTCAATGTCGTACTTCTACCGTTAATATTATTTTTTTGCAGGAAAGTTACTAAATTCGCTTACAACTTAAGCTACCAACATTTTTTTATGAAAACATAAGGACAACGATCACTCAAATTGTAATTTAATTTGAGAAGTATATATTTTCCCGTTATATATCAGGCACAATGCAGATAACCTACGTATTTCAACTGAGCAGACTAAAGTTACTTTCATAACACGAGTTTTAATAAATTGCCACGTTACTCACACAACGAAATTCAACTTTTGAAATAAGCCAAATGACAGGGAAAAAATGCTGCAGGTATTTCAAACGTAACATTATCCCGTCTACAACAGTTCATTAAAATAATTACAGATGCCATAAAAAAGTAAAAATAATTAATCAGCCTTACGCAACGTTGCTTTAAATATGTAATGACTCACAAAAGGGGTAAAAAAATCGCAATGACAGGCAATGATTCCGCCGAGGAAACCTCACAGTAGCGTAGGTGACATGGGTGAAACGGTGGGGGGGGGGGAAATATATTCCCATGTTCTATCCCCCTTCCTCCTTTGAGGGGGTAGGAAAGAATCCAGTTAAAAGCATTCAATGATGAACCTTTTGGAGAACCCCTGTACTTCCTTTTATTCTCATTCTACTCTGTAACTTTTGCTTTGGCACATGCAGTTAGTTTAGTGGTGATTTTAATGTACACTCTGAAGTACTAGTTTGACAGGAGTGAAATTTTATTACTCATTCATTATACGCTATTACTCTCCTTCTTAGAATATCCGTGCAAATTTTCCGTGGGAACGTTGAGTTCTCTTTTACTACACATATTCACTGTTTGTAATCAAGTATAATATACAAATGCAAAACTTAATTTAAAAGCGTAGATGTGAAACAAGGTATTAAAAATTATCGTTCTAAATGGATATAAAAAATGGAAAGAAAAAAGGGTGTGCGGCTGTGTCGGGGACACGTGAATATGTCCGTCTTAAATCGACAGATCTAGACGAGATCTTTCATTTGACACCGAAATCAGCGCGTTAGCACATCGGAGTCGCGAGATATACTACCCGGAAATTTTTGCCCACGTCCAAAATGACCGCCAGTTGCCGCGAGTCCCCACCCGCATTCAATTCAAGGTCATGATCGCATTGTAGCCGTATACACGATCGAACAAGACCATATTTATTTCAATCGCTGGTTATTTAATCACTAACTTACAATGGATCACTCTGCAAACGTTAAACTGTAGTTTCCGTCATGGTACCCCAAATTCCGTCTGATTTTACAGACGTATGCACTTCAAAAAGTAAATGAACATGTAAAGAAACATCGAAGAATTTTACATAACCTAAAAATTGTCATTAATTGGAAATATTCTGATGAAGAGTGCTGATATTTAAACATATAAACGAGAAGAAAACTAGAATCAGGAATATAGTGATTGGAGAGGGGGAATTCCTCCACGAATGCCGTCCCCCTCCTCGACAGACGGGGGATTTCACTTCCATTGCCATGGGAAGGGCCCTAACTGAGTGATATTGCAAACTTATTCATAAAACTGCGAATCAAATAAATCCTCAAACAGTCCAAGACACTCTATCAGCACGAAAATTCTTGAAAACTAGGTAGTCTCATTTGATGGGAAATTAAATTTATGTTCCCTTAGTTCTTCCAAAGCTGCTTTGAGGAGAATTCACCCCAATTACAATGGTCAAAAAACTTAATTTTGATGTAAAGTGTTGTGCGTTCCCTTTGCATTAACAGTTCTGCAGTACTGGAAGGAATGCAGTGTATACGACGCTTACGCACTACGAGAAGTGGAGGTAAATAATAATAATAATAATAATAATAATAATAATAATAATAATAATAATAATAATAATAATACTTCATTGCCAGAACAAAGATATATATTGATTTTTTAAATATAAAAACACTCTAGCACCCCCAGAAAGAGTAGGTTACATACTCGTGCTCAGGGGGTATTCCACATAATGTTACGACATTTTATTAAATAACAAAGTAAAAAGTAAAAAAGAAGAAAAAAAACACAGATATCACAATAATTGAACTTCAAATTTTCTCTGTTAACAGCAATTTTTTTTATTGATCTTTTTAAATAAGGAGCATTAGCAAATTGCATTTTTGGGAATTTATCTATTATCATATTATAAAGCCTAGGGCCGAAGTTGCTACTGTGATTACATGCTATAGTTGTAGTACATTTAGGTGAATATAAATTAAATATATTTCGGTTTTTATGTACGAAATTCAATAATATATTGTTATAAATTTGATGGACGTCAAATGCTTTAAATTCTGAATACAGCAGGTCTGAAGGATAATCAAGAGGTTTATTAAGGCATATTTTTATTATTTAAAACGCATGTCTTCATCCGCTTACGGGAGGGGGCGTCCTCTCCGCAATCGTTCCTGGGTTCCCACCCTTCTGCAATATCTCTGCCAGGATTCATTCCTTAAGAGTACTATCAAGGGCACTTCGACACCTTGGAAGGGTCGTTGGAATGGATCCTGTGCTGCTTGGTCACCTTGATGGTATGAACCTAGAGCGGGAAGGGTAGTAGGAGGTCCCCATTGGGTGAGCGGATGAGTCACATGCGGCCGGTGGACTGGTACACCATCACCATTTATCCCATACATTCGGGGTGCATATTAGGCCTCAGTATGGAGGACGTGCAAAGGGTCGTCCTAACCCGCCCGTAGACATCGTGACCTAACTTAACCTAGATGACTTACGACTTATGTTTGATAAGCAGGTGGTTAATGAGTAAGCAATACACATGCACCTCTAGAAGCTATAAGCAAGACAGTCAAGAAAGCAACAATTTGATTAGAAGGAAAATTTTCAGAAAAAAATATAGCACAAAATGTTCTTTCTCACATCACTATTTCCAAATATACATCTCGACTATAAAAAGTGTACTTTTCCTAATGTAAACACGATTATAAAAATTCATACTTCTTAATTTGCTCGTAAGAAATGCCTATTTGGCTTTATTTCCCAGACAAAACATTATATTGTGGACATCAGTCAAAATATGATGACGAAAACCACTATAACTTGCAGCAAATTGTAAACAAAGTCCTACTCTAGCGAGTATAGTAATAAGCACTAAAATATATATAACTAGAAAATATCTGCCACTTCAGAAAGCAATAGTACGAAACTACCGGTGATAATTGTGCAACATGTTGAAGGGCAATGACTGATAACAAGTGACGTCCAACAGGCCGGCCAGGTATATTAGCATCGAAACGTCATGCTCTCACGTCAGCGTGAAGACGAGTGAGTGATGGGAACATGGAAGCCACTTATATCCAATAACAAATACCAACACCTGACAAACTCCTGCAGTGTACACGTTCACTGCTGGTTATTGTATTCTGATACAAGCCAACCGTGAGATCAACGCTTCAGTTAATCATGTACCGCATCCATAGTGGCATTGATGACCAGGGATCCGATTTTTACGTAAATACATCATTATTTATTTTGGAAATCAATATATTTCTGAAATGAGGTGAAATATTTCGATTTAGGAACTGCAATTTCAACACCAATTGCTTCACATAAAATCAACTTATTTTACAATAATAATATTATGTAAAGAAATAATTTCAATAAGTGCGTTATAAATTCATGATTTGAAGGATTCAGAGCCATAGTGGGCCAAGCGCCATTTATTAAAAATGGAGAAAGCAAGCTTTAAGTTAAGAGAATACCATAGTTTAATGAAGATTGATATATCATTAAGTTTTAATGTGTACCTATACTTTATATTATTTCCTATAAGTTTCCATTGAATTTTGGTAATAACTTCATTTTAACCCTGGTTTTCTACGGTTTTAGTAAATGGCGCTTGGCCCACTTTGGTTCTGAACCCTTCATTTAGCATTTCTTTTTCTCATTTATTGTTTCGTTATCTTAAGCACACTATCTGTTATTATTGTTACTAATATTTAGAGTTGCTGACAACAAGTTAAGGCTTTTTAAACATGGCACAAACCATATGACAATGTGTTGATTCTGTTAACAGCTGTTGTGGCATACATAAAGGTTTTGCTATGAAAAGGTAAGGAAATCATACAAGTTGGTGGTAACAACAATTCTTTTTTTTTTTAACTTCTCTTTCCAACTAAAGAGGTTTTAAATAGATGATGATACAATAGCAAAGCTGTTACGTACGCAGCAGTAATAAATATGAACCAGACAAATACTCCTGTAGTGAACCAATAATATCAAGGAAAACATCTTCATAGAGGGATACGGTAAAATATCAATACTCCAAACTGACATTTACTTGTAAATGATGTTCCGATTGTGTAACAGTCATTGAAAACATGCGATTCGTCTTTCAGATGAAGACTGTTATGATGTATCCGAGATATATATGTAACAGCTTCATCTCAACTCTCGAAAATCTTGATACACGTCCTTGTCTTCGCCCATCTAACATGATACATTTGCCACATTTGCCGCACAAATGTGAAGGAGTGTGCACACTTGTTACACATAGCGCGGGGTATCGCACAGATTTTCTACCAGTACGGGACTAACGCGATCTTGATGTTCAGTACAGACTCCACTCGACGAAGTATGGAAATGAACTGTGGTTAAAGCTGACTACACTTAAGAGTCCCCACTTCGAAGTATTTCCCAACGCATTTTTTGTAAGACTACAGCAGAGAATAATACACGAATTATAACTTAACATCTTTGTATATTAGTCTTCAAACTTAACATCCTAATAATGACATGCAGAATGAAATGAGTCTATTGGTTCACAAGTACGAGTACTGACTTCAGTCTATTCATTTTACTTTCACTTACACGATATTTCACTTCTACGAAATTCTTCCTCAAGTACTTCTGCTAACAATCATTGTATTTCGTCCTTGAGATGAAATATTTATTTTTCTAAAACTACGTTTATAAATGTCATTTTCATCAAACGACATACTAGCACACTATAGACGTTGATGGTCTCCCTGGCTATTAGAACCGAGGTTCGCGAGTTCAAACCCGGCCAAAAGCGATGGACTTTAAAGGGCAATAAAATCTTTAGCATGTCTTCCTCCGAAAGAAAACAGGGACGTACGTGTCGCAATTTACGGCACGTAGAAGAACTCTGTCCCGATATAAATGCTACAAGTAACATTTTCTGATCATTTTTACTAACGTTGAATTTCAATGCTGAATAAACTCTGCAGTTGAAATAATCGTTAAATATGATGCTTCTGCTGCTACCACTACTACTACTACTACTACTACCACTACCACCATCATCACTATTTCAACTACCACCACCACCACCACCACCACCACCACCACTACTGCTGCTACCACCACCAAAATCAGTATATAGCTTCGAATACACTCTATGGAAGATTACACTCTATATAACAGATTTGTAAAGCAAGCTATCTTTTAAAGAATAACGAAAGATCTAATGCTAATATCAGGAGAGGGAGAATCTGAATCGAATGAAACGAAGAACGTGATACTAGAATGTTCGGAAACAAGTAGGAACATTCGATATTTTAACCGATATTAACCACTGTTACTGGAGTAAACGTTGTAACTGTGTACTAAACGTCGCCTAATTCTCGGCTTACGGTATTATACGAAAAATATACGAACATACCAAGAAAAGAACATAAATACTGAATAAATTTGAGGAAAAAATTGTTCCGGGGCCGGGTATCGAACCCGGGACCTTTGGTTAAACGTACCAACGCTCTACCAACTGAGCTACCTGGGAACTCTACCCGACACCGATCCAACTTTTCCCTCTATATCCATAGACCTCAAAGTGGGCTGACAACCGTCAAGCAACCTACATTGAGTGCACACTAACTCTGTGTGACTTAAATTGTGGTTTTCTGTTAACGAACAGTGACGTGTATTATGCAAATCAAGCTTTCAGGTATAACTCCCTGTAAAGTTGATATGAATAATTTAAAATTGTGTTGAACTGAGTTAGTGTGCACTCAATGTAGGTTGCTTGACGGTTGTCAGCCCACTTTGAGGTCTATGGATATAGAGGGAAAAGTTGGATCGGTGTCGGGTAGAGTTCCCGGGTAGCTCAGTTGGTAGAGCGTTGGTACGTTTAACCAAAGGTCCCGGGTTCGATACCCGGCCCCGGAACAATTTTTCCCTCAAAATTATTCAAATCAACTTTACAGGGAGTTATATTATTCACCTTTGTGTTGCGTTGTACATGTTTAATATGAAAAGAAAGAGGAAATATTTTGCTGAGATTTCAAATATTTTATACCATTTGCGTTATGTCCAGCATACTGAACTATACCCTCGGCTCGGACGTGGCGCTAGGGGTTCACCCTCCCCTTCAAGCCGATGATTGTGATAATGATGAAGATGATAATGATGATGATGATGATGATAATAATAATGTGCTTGGATTACACGCAACAATTTCGACTAATCCCATTACATCTCAAAAGGTTGCAAAATCACGCGTACATTTTATCAACAGTAATCTCACTAGAGGTTTTGATTTATCTAGAGAAAATGAAAACTCGAGTGGGATTTAATTGACTATTACACGATTATAAGAAAGTATATAAAGATTACAAGATATAAAGTACTCTAATACAATAAAATATTAATTGATTTACTGAAATTCTATTTCACTAATGTTAGCTTCACCAAAACGTTTGAAAGGAGCCGCCATTTTCAGTTGATTGTCTATGCTGTAAACAAATGAAGATCGCAAAGCATGTATTATAATACCGTAAAAATTTGCAGTTTGAAATGTTGGCAAACAAAGAAACAAATGGTAGTAAGGTGATAAAAACAGGAGAAAGTATATAAAGATTAGAAAAAATAAAGTACTCTAATTCAATAAAATAGATATTAATTGACTTACTAAAATTCTATTTGACTAATGTTACCTTCTAGGGTAGTGGTAAAAAGAAACAAATGCTAAGGAAGCGATAAAATTGTGCGATAAGCAGCCATGATTGGATGAAAGACGTCGTTTCGTACCGTTTTATTGGTCAAAAGTAATATGACGAAGTAAAAGTGTAATAGTCATAATATCATCTATTTTAGCCTCATATCCATTTCGTCGTCCACATTGCGAATTATGAATACTAGACATATATAAATAATGAACATTCTTATTGATCATGTCCATGTTGTTAACATGGAGCAAAACCACGTATGTTTGATACAACATACATAAGTCATTAACTTAAATTACTAAACTCAAAATCCAGAATAAAGAAACCTCCAGCAGAGTGAAATAACGTTACTACAGCAGTTTACAGCGAAAAAACTTTAGTTTCCCATACCATCCAAAAATTAATCCAATCTATTTTTTCGTGTGATAATAGGCCTACATTTTCAGTCAGTTAATAAAAATACCGTCCTTTAGACTTACAGTCTTGGCAATAGGCTAAACGGAAATACTGTAACATTTTCTCCAACTTGTTCAGAACTTCGCTGAAATCTCCTTCACATAAACAATACGAGTTACTCAGCGAGGTGGCTGAGACGGTAACGTTTGAAACTCACATTCAGGAGGACCCGGGTTCAGATCCCGCAGTCCGCCGATGTGATTGGTTTTTCATGATTTCTCTCAGTCGGGCAAATTCCGGATTGTACATTTACATACAATAATTCATCACAATAACGTGAATACAAAAAATACCTAAATCAGTTAAACATAAACCACCTATAAACAAATATCCTATGACCAAGATGTTAAAGCGTATTATAAATAAATGCATAAAAATACGAGTTGCAAAAGCAGCGCATATTTCAAAACCATGCTGACATTTCTCCACACGACTTGCTTTTATAACGTTGCATTTAAATGGTACTATACCTCAATACCTCCTTCTCGGCGATGTGGACCCGTCCAAGTAACAGAAACGTCTTTCATATGCCTGAAAATGCAATTGAAGAAGCATGACGCCAGCCCTGTAGTGCCACATTCCGAGATCATATCGGGCACACCCCCACATCACGACCGACCACCAAATGCAGCCATTTGTCCTCAAGATCGGGGGAGAGGGAGAATCTGAACCGGATGTAACGGGCGGGCGTCGGAATGAAACGAAGGGCGTGATACTAAAATGTTCGGAGACAAGTAGGAACAAAAAGTTCCTTCCGCAAACCAACGATGATGTATACAGACAGCCCCGTGCCTGCACTGCATAATGCCACCCGCCCAGCGCTCCAAGCACGGGAAATGAAACAACTGTTTTCACTGTGTCGGTTTGGATGATTAAAGTTTTATAGTTCCCACTTTGAACGCGCGTTTAATTACTGAACTGTTTACGTATAAACACATCATTACACGTTCTTAAATGAGTACCAATCCTAAGATAATAAACAGAAAGCTACAGGATTGATTGTTTGGTTTCTTCCAGATTATAATACAAAATTTAATCTTATCCAGAGTCTTGAAAGTATTGCAGAAAAGGCGTCGTGGTTACATTTTTCTATGGTTTGGCAAATGTCAACGAGGAGCGGTTATTTGTGTCATGCAAGAGAATTTCTCTACGAAATTCCTAGCACATCTTCGAGAAATGTTTCATCTAAAAATGTCGGCTAGATCTAAGTTTGTCTTCGATATCTACAATCACTTCATGTGGATATGGAGAAAAATGGACCGTGTGAAGGAAGAGTAATACTGCAACTGAAGGGTCGCAGGCTAAGAAAAAACAACCTACTGAAGGATACACTGGAAGGAATGGTGAACGGGAGAATAGTTCGGGGAAGAAGATACCAGATGATAGACAACATGACGATATATGGATCGTATGCGGAGACAAAGAAGGTAAAATGAGGAAGATTGAAGAATGTTGGATTTGCACTGAAGGACCGGTACTTGAGCAGAAAATTATGAATGCAATGAACATTGATTTAAAATAACATATATCAATATAATTATTTATTCCGTCTTATGGCTTGAGCATTGATTATATAAAACAAAACACTTATGTTTTACATCTTATTTAGTCTTAATACTAATGTTTTCACCCTTATGGAGCATCTTAGATATAACAGATATCCATCTAAAATCAATTACTAAACTTTGCCTTATATTTTTATATATAATCAATGCTCAAGCCAAAAGACGGAATAAATAATTAATTATATTGATATATGTTATTAACAAGGGGCTTAGCTGACTATTCCTCAACATGAATTGTAAATTATTGATTTAAAATTTGGAAAATTATATGTTGTTTATACGGGGATATTTGGTATGAACTTCTTCCATGACTGAGAGAAAGAATGTATGTGAACACAGAATTTACCGTCGTCTTCGAAAGAGGAAGAAGACGACGATGATCAAAACCAGATGATGAAAGAGTTCTATTGGATGGTACCGTTGCAACTGAACTTAACTGATTGTGAGGGCTCAAAGAGTAGCATTTGTCTTCTTTTTTTTTCTGATCTGACGATGAGCAAGACCTAAGCAGCGAAACATCTTATATTATGATTCAGAAATGAGAAAAGTCTACACTAAATCTACTCTAATTAATAAACAACTATGTTCCTATCCGTATTAAATTAAGAGTCCACTGGAGGAATGATGGATGTCACTTTCTTGTCGAAAATGAACCAAGACTGTCAATGCATAGCTTAAGACATATAGAATGTACATAGAGAGTTATATGGCATTAACACTGATAGTCACTGTCCAGTAATGATCGGAAAATCACAGTTAAGCTTTGAGCGCTAATCATTTCAAACTTTCAATTGCTTCTCCTGAAAAATGTATTTCAAATGACATCCATCATTCTTGCAGTGGACTCTTCAAATCTAAATTAGCCAAATGTGTTTCAACGATCGATGTAACTGTATGTGCAACAATAAGATTCCCGAAGTTGAAAGGACTTGCAAGAAGGCCACATGTTTCTTATATTTGTAGGCTAAGTTCATCAATCGAATCTTCTGCACAAATCTCATGGGAAAGCATGGTCCCTCCATAATATTATTTAAAGATATAAACAATTCAGTCGAACACTATTAGTCAGTGCATTTCGAACTGGCGGATCAAAGTCACGTGCAAACGTACGAAACAAGCACGAATCACTGAATTGAAAACTGTGAACTCAAGCACTGGTAATCCCGGCCGTCCCAGCTGACTTTAGTTGAGGAGAATGGTCCAGGAATGGGGTAAGTATACGTGGAAAATGCAGTCCACTGCTTGACCTTGAGCCACCAGTTCGAAATGCACTGACGATAGTGGAGGCCTATGATAATAATTGTAGTGAGGCCGCAACACTTCGCTTAACAAGAACACATCGAACTCTATCTGCATTAAAACAAGCTATGTAAAATACATGGAAGTCATTAATGAAACAGAAATATTTCCTATATGTCAGAATTGAAATCAAAGTACAGTCCACAACAAATTTTGAAATGTTATCTCCAAAGAAGGCTTACTGCTCAACTCAAAAAAGATCAACAAACTGGAAGCAATATTTTGAAGATTGTTGCAGATATTATTCTACCTGATAATAAGGATAAAGGCCGCCAAGTGGCTCAGTACTACGTAGCTCGGCTTATAAGCCAGGGGGTCCGGGTTCAAATCCCGGTCAATCCACCCTGAGTTTATAACTTGTGTTGGACAAAGTCGTGGTCCAGGCAAACACTTCTCAGGTTATTCCGGTTCCCTTGTGACATTATGAGTGTAATCTAGAATCACCGCCTGTAGTGCACTCTGGATAGTCCCTAACGAACTAAGTGGTATAATCTTCTCGGCACTAACGACATCTATGAGCCCGCTCGTATAGTCGGAGCGAATAACGGCAAGTTAAGAACGGTGCCCTTGCACAAAAAAAAATAGGGATAGCCTATTAAGGCACTACACGTTACTGAGACTACAATTTGTAGAAAATCAGAATGGTTGACCATTGAAGGTTGATGATCACTAGGGGGCGGATGTTCATGAAAAGTCATCTTATTTTTTACATCAGGACTATGCCTATTAATATAGAAATCCTTTTTATGTTAATATCAACGTAAAAAATTAATTTCTTATATTGCATTTTTGACGTTTTTGAAGTAATAGGTTATTTTTACACTTTTTTTTCGGCATTTTGTGGTCATTTTTAAAATCTAAAAAACTCTTAGATCATTTTGAATGCATTTGATTTTCTTCTTTACATATAGGCTTGTTAAATATTTTTAAGCAAACAGATGAGTAGTAGGCCCTACTAGTAATTACCTACTGCATAAGTGAATAACGGTAAAGTTTGAGTTTTATAGTTTGGAATAAACTCTGGACGTCCATCCCTCATCCCTCATTCCACTGAAGGCTTCACCTCACACAACAGAAGTAATATAAAAATGCTTGACAACAGCTTAGTTTAAGTTAGGCCTTGAACGGCTACTGTTCTTTTGTTGGTACGAGGATGTTTTTAGAATTTATGTATGTTTGGAAGGGGAAAACTTTCACCGTTTCCTGGACAATAAGACGTTGTGTCCCCAATATGGTTCGGAAGGGATGTACTGCATTAGACAGTATTTTTAACACAAAAATTGCAAGAATGCACGCTGCGCCCACAATTTGTTTTGTCATTTACCTCCCCATCTGGAAGGTCTGCTAACAAAAGTGAAGAACGGAAGGAGGAGGAAACGGAGAATGAAGGCACTGACATGGGTCACCCCTGATTCAAACACATTATAAACCCTCATTAAAATGTATAGTTTTCCCCTAAAACTTTCATTTTGTTGCACGATCTTTTCCTTTATTTTAGTCAAATTCCAGGACGTAGTCCCCTCTCTCCGACATTTGCAGGACCGTCATTGAAAAAAGGTGACTAATTTTTAAGAAGTTGTGGTGCGAGTACGGTGAATAATATTTAAATGTCATTTTCTTTTAATTTTATGTCATTTTTTTTCATTATTTTAAGGACATTTTAATGAACATTTCAAGTAGATTTTAAGTCATCAAAATCCGCCCCCTAATGATCACGATGATGACGATAATAGTAAAAGAAAATGTTTGAGGTAAACTAAAAGGTACATAAAATAACGCGACATTGCAAGGGACTGGTGTTTGAGGTAAACTAAAAGGTACATAAAATAACGCGACATTGCAAGGGACTGGAACTTAAAATAAGTTTACTTTTTATGTCATTAGTCACTCGACTTCGATATCATCTACAAGATAATACGACCTGCCGTAAATTTTGGAACGATACTTCTAATCAGTTGACAAAGAGTAATTAAATTAATAGATGATCTGCAATTTCCTAGAAGCTGCAAAGTTTATTAACTTCATATAGCTATAGTCTAATTAGAAGTCAATTTAAGTTGAATTTTGTACTTTCGAAAAATATAAAGACAGCTTCCTCTCAAATCATTCGCTCAACGTTTATTGCATATCCGTATTTAATTTGATTCACGAGTACATTCCATATATAAAAGAACTAAAACTAAACGATGACAGCTTTTGACAAACGCTCCACAGTAATGGCGACTTATATATTATACTGAGAACACATTTGAATTGATCACGCTTTATAAAGGCACCAATCTTGTTCAATATCTTCGAACAGCTACTAGGATGCCTCCGGCTGAAAGCAAAAATAATGACCGCACCACACGCGCAGCTATAATTCGAATTGTAAATGCAAAGCCTTGGTTCATGGGCGAATTAAAGCGGTCTAAAGGACTACTGATCCATACACTACAATCTGACACTGCTGCTACACTACTATGCCTACATTGCGAATAATCACGTTGAGATTCCACATATTGTAGTAGGCCTATCTTGAGATGGTGATATTCTTCGTTTCAAGTCTGTAAAAATATAGTCTGAGTAAATACAGAATAGGCCCTATACATTTAATTATATACCAAAGGAAATGAAAATGGTTAGAGAGAACATCAGAGGTGAGTGGATACTGGACAAAAACAAGCAGAGTCCTTCTACATATAACGAGAGAGAACAGAAATAGAATTTTTCCATGATTCTGTCAAAACCACTGAACCTAAATTCTTGTGATGATGGTGGTGATAAGGGTGATGCTTACATGAAACACAAGGAAAGAACAGAACAAATCGTTTTTGTTAGAAACAATGTACAGTTATGCAAATCTGGTTTTCAGGTAGTAGCTCCCTGTAAAGCAGGTTTGAATAATTTCAAAGGAAAAATTGTTCCGGGGCCGGTTATCGATCCCGAGACCCTTCGCTTAGCGCACGAATGCTCTCCGGACTGAGCTACCCCAGGAACTATACACTACACCGTCACAATTTTTCCTTTATATCCACACAACTCAAATGGACTGACAAGAGGCCAGAACCAAACTTTGAGTGCACACAAATTCTGTGTGACTTAAATTGTGGCTTCCTATTAACGTATCTCCAGTAACGAATATATTATGCAAATCTGGCTTTCAGGCAGTAGCTCCCTGTAAAGCAGGTTTGAATAATTTCAAAGGAAAAATTGTTCCGGGGCCGGTTATCGATCCCGAGACCCTTCGCTTAGCGCACGAATGCTCTCCCGACTGAGCTATCCCCAGGAACTATACACGACACCGTCACAATTTTTCAATGTACAGTTATTTGTGTACTGCTACTAATTCCACAATTTGGGACATCTGACCGACATCTACGGCTGACCACTAGGATCCAGAATACAAAGCAGAGGTTAACTTAAAAATAAAATACAATATGATTTGCGGAGAGAATACAAAACAATGATAAAATTAAAAATAACGTACAATTTGATTTCGGAGAAAGATAAGATGAAAGTACAATGAAGAATAATGAAATGAAGTAAATAATATTACGTAGTGTTATACAAGTGACTGTGTAAAATGGATAATGAGATATCATTAGACAAATGTTGTTAATGTTCTCATTAGAAAATTTAAGAGAAAGAAGAATGGTTTTGGTTAAAAGTTATTATTTAAAGTTGTAATTAAATGTTTCAAGAATTTTAATTAAGAAATACATACGTACAGTATTCATTTCTTATTTTGTCGAGAACTTCCTCAAGCTCCTTTTTGGACTTTTTGAAGGATATCACATGGTAAAGGTCCGCCGCTGGGCTTTCACCGAAGACAACATACGGTATTACAAATGACATTGATCATGGCCTACAGTGTCAGAGTTCTGGACACTTCAATTGGTTTTATGTAAAAAAAAAAAAAAAATAGGAAAACCTGTCGTGATATAGAAAACCTAAATAGAGATTTGGATTCAGGACACTTCAATTAAATAAAAAACAGTCATGTTTGCTCATAAAGCAAAAAGAAAAAAAAAAGTTTTAAAATGCATACTAGTGTAATTTATTATACATTTTATAATATGCTGTACAGATTATAGTACTGTAGCCCTATGTCATTAACAATTCAATACCCATAATAGGCTATTGGAACATGTTCAGTAAACAAATAAAATGTATCAAATAGGTCAACGCCATTTAGATAACCGATCTCTCACAATATACATAGGTATAATACACGTGACTCAATGATCGTGACGTGCGGTAAACCCATATTAGTACCTCGTAAGTCATAAATTGATGGATAAAATAAATACACGCCTATATTCAATCAAGCATATACACTAGACGCTAATGATATTTTAGACTCGCTACAATCAACGTTTCTTTGTGAGCACACACAAATATTGGAGTTGTGCTGTCCGGCTAATCAGGTTTCGCCATCCGCCACGTTATGTATTCAACTCCGGTCTTTAAATCCGCAAACCATACTTTTGGTGGTGATCTGCTGTACCTCATAAATATTAAATATATTTTATATGAGTCACCATACAGCCATCTGTCAAGCAAGAACCTGAGGAGTTTCGGTGCCTCAAATTGGTTATAGCGAGATGTATTTCGCGAGATGAGGCTGAGCATTTTCGATGTAATTACCTGACATATGCCTTACAATTGGAGAAAATCTCATAAAAGTACAACCAGGTAATCAGCACAAACGGGAATCGAATCCACGCCCAAGCGCAGCTCTGGATCTGTAGATCAACGTGCTAGAGCCCGATCGCAAACTCGTGTCACCTGCGCGAAATACGAATTGGCATCCACTTACATGGACTCGCCCAAGAGTCTTGCTGCAGGGGTGTTTGAACAGTACGCTCTATGAGTATGCAGTCGCCCGCACACACAGAAACCCCAACTCCGAAGCCTCAGAAAGAAGCTCGCGCATGTTGGTGCCACGAGTTTGCGCTCGGGCTCCACCATCTGAGGTACGCCGGTGTTTCAATCTGAACCTCCTACAATGAGTACCAGGTCTTTAACAAAGGTTAGGCCAGAGGCTGGCGCTTATCACATGATTCTTGGTAGTGTAAAGGTTAACAAAGCATCCGATGTCTAATTCCCTGCGTCCTATGCTTTCAATAGTTTCAAAATACACTTTTAAAAATAAATGTTAGTCTTCACCTCATTTCCCGACATAATAAGCCTAAACACATTACTGCGCAGGTACACATTTTCTGTAGGTCCCCGTTTCCTCTAGTGTCGTACAATTTCATCCGGGGCTGGAGATTTAGGAGCCCATTTACAATGAAAATTAAACGTAAACGACACGTAAACATAAGAGCTATATGATATGAGTCGTTCAGAGCAGAAGTGGTGCAAGTCAAAAATGGGTAATGAGTAGAGCTAGGATTTTGATGACCTATAAATCATGAAAAAATGTTCTAAAAACAATGCATTTATGACCTAAAAATCTTTCAAAAATGCCCTTAAAATACCCTAAACATTCATCTTACATAATTGGCTTAGAGGGAAGAGAGGTTTTGTACTACTTAATATTTAGACTAGTAATTAAATTAAATTTTACATAATTTTTTCTAAGTAGTACACTTTTATTGATTATTTTACCTGATGTATGATCGTTCAACTCTGCTTCGGTATGTGGACGTGAGGTCAGCAGTCGGTTGGTCTGTCTTGGCCCTTCATGGGCTGTAGCGCCATAGATTTACTTTACTTTTAGTTTCACTACAGTCTACCACAAGGCCATTCTTATTCGGAATGACCAAATATGAAGGAGTCTATATTGAAGGGGTTTTGGATTGATCCATTACATGGGGGTATACTACATTAAAATGGCAATATTTGTGTAGAAAAACTATTAAAACATCATACAAAATAGTGGGTATTAATGGACAAGATATGTAAAGAAAATATCAAAGGAAATAAACATTATTTTACATTAATAATGGGGAAAATTAAAGGAAAATGTCTAAAAAGTGAACGAATAAAACAAAAGATTCTCTTATGAGTTGAGACAGGCAAAAAATGCAAAAAAAAAAATGCCCTAACAAATACGTCTTAAAACACTCAGTTTATCACATAACATATAAATACTAAAGCAGCAATGTTTCTGGCTTACTAGAAAAAAGATGCAATTTCATCAAAATCCTAGCACTAGTAATGAGTAAACATTCTGTAAAATACAGCGCAAAGTAACAATTAATATTCAATTTTTTTTTAACTATTAGTAGTCAGTGGATAGCACGAAGGACATATTAAATGCTACTTTGTGCTGTATTTTACAGATTTTTACTTAAAACCTGATCACTCAATTGTGACTTACACCACTTCTGCTCTGAACGGCTCATATGTAATATGATGGAACCGTTTACAATGGAACACGTAAACGTTTATTAAACCTTAACATAGAAGCTTGCAAGCTCCAAGTTTCTGCGTTTGCGGTTATGTGGAACGTAAGAAATCAGCCAATCAGAACGCACTGCTGTTGTTGGCAGTTGCACAATGGCGTCGTTGAATAAAATGTTAGTTGCGTTTCGTCATACATATCCCTGTTTGTATGACAAGAAAATAAAGTCATACAAAGATGCAGCGTTAAAAGATAATGTATGAGAATATCAATTTCAATTTGTAAAAGTAAATAAAAATAGTTTTACACTAATCTTAATTAATGATTTATATTATTCTACGGACATAACATATTTATTTTTGTAACGTTTTGCAACGATTTAGTTATTTACTTTTATTATTTTGTCTATCATAAATGTCGTGGAATCAGAAAATAATTGTAATTTTTATTTTACAAAGAAATTCTGCATTTTATTACAGTTGATGCTTGTCAGTCAAGAATGAAATTGTAACAAGAAGGATATAAGTATCCATTTTGAATCAGCTGTCATCCGTCCACTTGTTCTCTTTTCTGATTGGCTAATACTGCACTCCAACCACGAGAAAGTCTCCAGGGAATGAGGGGGAGCGGGGTGATGCTGTGAATGAATGTTGATGTTATAAGGACACACACGTGGGTACTCGTATCTCTATTGGCTAAGTCTCACAGCACAAACAATAACACCCATTTTTATACTACCCTAGTTACAAAATTAGATCACTGTTAATCTCCTGGTCTTTTAATCCCTCCATACAGGAAATAACATATGCAGTAGAGCGCATGTTTTTTAAACTGACGTTATAACTAATATTATCTATCTACTTCGCTCCAATAGATGGCACTATAGTAAGCACATTCCTTTCACGGTTTATCTCCTGGTTAGAGAACAGTACTTACGTTTGCGTATTTTATTGTGAATATCTACGTCCCAGTAATTTTACGCGTTTAAGTTTTATGTTCTTACGTTTACGCTTAATTTTCATTGTGAATGGGCCTTAGGTCTTGGAATTACACCCAGCAGATATACCCGTCCTCCCTTTCCTTGTCATTCCTGATGTAGTCGGCACGCTGCATGTTGCTACATCTCTGACATACTGTAGCTAGTTAAAACAATGATTAAATCTTCATTGTTAAGAAAACCATACAACTGTACCAGTCTGTCAATCAGGCAGTGATGCGTACATAGCCTACAATATGTGTTCAGAATCAAACTATTTCTGTGTCCAATATTTTTTTTTTCAAGTTTTATGTTTTCTCCGATCATTTCCTTTATTTCTTAATTTTATTTTAGTCATATTTTTCTCTGCTTTCAACTTGATTTTGAATTTCTATTCCTTTTCACCTACCATTTACTATTTATCCTTTAAAATTAGTGCATAGGTATTTGCAGGGTTTTTTTTATTTAATTTATTTCTTCATAATAATTTTCCTATACTTTCTTCCTTCTTTACTTTGTCATTTTCTTTATTTTGTTTCCATGTCAACCCATGTATGTATATACGTATGTATGTATGTTATTATGGTAGATTTAACGACGCTCGCAACTGCAGAGGTTATATCAGCGTCGCCAGTGTGCCGGAATTTTGTCTCGCAGGAGTTCTTTTACATGCCAGTAAATCTACTGACATAAGCCTGTCGCATTTACGTACGTACGTACGTATGTATGTGTGTGTATGTATGTATGTATGATCCGAATGGTATATGTGTAAGCATCTTATGTCATTATGTGAGAGCCGTGTCTGTGGTTACAGTGCTATAATAGTGCTGGCTTTCCATCCAAACGACCCGGTTTCGATCCCAAGTCTGGGTGGAATTTGTGGTGGACAAAACAGATTTTTGAGAGGGTCTTTCTTAGGGTACTCTCGTCTCCCTCTTCAATTCCATCAACACTCTTCACTTCCAAGTAAAAAGAAAAATATTAAAAATTACTTGGATGATATCTAGGAGTAATACGGGTTTCTAATGCTGAACTAACTTCAAAGGGTTTGAGTTCTGATTTCGGGGTCGTCAGTAGCCTATGGGACATTACGCTGCAGAGCCCAGGAAGGCTGGCCCACCTGTCAGCATCAGCTTCACAAATTCCACCAGGGCCAACCATCAGATTCAAGACAGTCATCACTTACAGGGCATACAATGAGCCTAAACGGCCTAAGTGCAAGAATCCATCCCGGATCCAGCCCTCGTAAAATCAATCAATCAATCATGTAGGCCTATGTACAGAGAAAGTGTGGAATACTAGACCGAGTTCTTTAGATCTACATATGAGTTCCAGTCGACACTGGAAAAAGAATTACGAACTTCTCCAACAAGAAACTATTAGTTCACCATTTGTAGCAACTTATAAAATAGTAGAAAGAAGTTTAGATCCGTCAGCAGCTGGAAGAGTGGCTGGTCCCTTTAGGAAAGAGGTCGATTAACTATGAGAAGGTTCGCGTGGAGGCTAAATAGGACACAACGTGATGTCAAAGTTCTGCACCAAAAATACATAAAAGTTAGCATATTATTTATCCTCCTGAGTCCTGGGACATTTGTTGTTTTATTTTTAACGTTCCATGCAAAAGTGAGCATGTATAAAGTCACATAATGTGGCAAAATTCACAAACGTCTTATAAACAGAGAAGTGCTCTGTATTCATAGCACTGAAAGCTTTTCATGCTTAACATCAAATATTTGTTCTGCTAGTGCACTCACAAAACTGGAACAAAATGCCTCGAACTGCGACGTTCAAAAAAGTTTGAATCGAATAAATGTAAGACCGGCACCTTAACTCTTACAGTATCGTCCGAAAAGCAGTTCATTTCCAAACGAAGTGAATTCCGGATACCTCGATATGTTAGGACGATAACCGTTTTCTTTAAACCCCTTTCCAACTAGATATCCATTTATTTCGATAGAAGTAAGCTTACTTATTTTGACTACTATGTATTATGTATTATAAATAAAGAAATGTGGGGTGTTTACGAATTGAATGCAACTCTAATTTTTAAACAAGGAATATGCTCACGAAGAGAGGAGAGAAGGATTGAGACAAATTTCGTCCTGCAGATGTATCTTAGCAAACTCACTCAGTTGTAGTGCAGAGTTTTAAGCGGACATCCCACTAAAAATGACAACTTTTTTTCCTAATTATTTTTTTTCAACTAAATTTTGAGGGCATGTTTAGTATGTAAAGGACTAACAAAATCCAAATTTGGAACTCTCAAATGTTTTTAGCTTTCGATTTTTTTTCTATTTCTTAGAAAGATTTTCAAACCCAAATTTTTAGCAAAAGATCTCAAGTTTCTAAAAATTTTATCCAGGTTGATTAATATAGGACATAAAAAAGTTGGTGTTGAATCAAGAAAAATAAACTTATGGAAAAGTGAATTTGAAAGTAAAATGAATATTTATGTAGCATAACTATTAAAACTTTGGTCGACGGGAAAAGGCACATAAGTAAAAAAAAAAAAAGTTTTCAGGAGAAACTTTATTTTTAATTTACTCTTAACTAAATATAAGTATAATAATGAAATTCATGTAGCCTATGTTGATCAATGTAAGACCCTTTTCAATTTCACATATAAGAAATTTTATTATTTAAAAAATTAGAAAAAATACTTGACTTATGTGACTAGGTACAACAGAAAAATCGACTTTTTTTTACTTATGTGCCTTTTCCCGCCGACCAAAGAAAATTCTCCTCCGCTACATTCATCTAGTAACTTCAGGGAGCCAACTATAGAAGAAAAAGTTACTAGATTTGTAATTAGAAATTTTTAAAATAGAATTTCTTGATGAAAAAGTAATTTTGACAGTTCTTTAAATGCCACGCTCCCTCACAGCCTTAATTAAAAACATTAAAAATATATTTGTAATCAGAATTTAATTAAATATATTTGGGGTATGAAAATATACATTCTGAAGACGTAAAATAGCCAATACATCTTTTTTATTTTTTTTATTTTCATGATTTTCAGTGGAGTCTCCCTTTAATAGTGAACAGTGTGCATTTTGAATGTGTACGTCTTATCGAAACAATGATTATTACATTACAAGGAAGTAACATTTTTTGGCTACATGATTTACACCAAGCTTATACCGCGAGTGCCAAAAGGAAGACCCTTAACCTCCCATGCAAGTAAGTTAGAAGTTATAACTATCACTAAGGTGAGGGATGCATGGACGATATATTATGGTCTCCTTCTCTGTACTACGCGTACAGCTCGGTGAACATTCTTTTCAAAGCCAGCTGTTGGGTCAAGAAACGCCTCGTTTCACTGTTCTGTTGATGGCTACTACGTCATTTCGACAATGACTTCTATCTGAATATTCAAGCCAAATCGAAACACCCGAAACACTGAAAAGTAAATACATAAATATACTGTAGGTGTAGAGATCCGGAATCTATGGAGAACAGACCGTTGTGACTAGAGAAATTAATTTCAAGAATTGAAAACATAATATAAAGGAAACTGAAACTGAAAGAGGATACTATCCTCATCCACTAAGAAAAAAAAAAATAAATTTAAAAAAAAAACCTTCCTCCCCCCGTTGCCTGATTCTGGAGACCATCCATTCTCCACTTGAATGCAGTACAAAGACTCTTCTTCTTGGGGTTAAAGAGACTGAAGAGTGATGCTAAACAGTCATTACAGTGCTGTTGGGGTGTTGACGGAAGGTCCATCCCTATTCCTGCATCAAGATACTTAGCAGAGTCGCTTTTTAACAGCATAACCTATGAACGCTTCAGTTTCTTATTGTGATGCTATATAAACTCGATTTCGAGATTCCCAAAGAAATTCATCCTTTCAACATTCAAGATATGGACAGTGTGGTTTTGGATATGTCGTCAGTCTGTCCATCGATATCTTCCAGTGGACGGATATTGTTCATATTACCGAAAGATCAATTTTAAAATGGAGATGCTGTATATGAAATAAAATATTTTTAGTAAAAACTAATGCGGGGTTTTAACACAAAAAGGTGATTTATTCCGAATGAACTGTGACGATTTTTTCCTGATTCTTTTTGACGTATTATGAACTGACAAATAAAATACAGTATAATTCATATTATAAAAAAAAATATTTCTTTAGAACAATTAATTGTATAGATAATTACTTACAGTTAAGAATCTCCGCCACAATGATAAAAGAATCAGCATAGAAGAAACTCAGTGCACATCAATAAACAACCCACCTTGTACCTGTTTTCGTAGAATGTACGGTACTTGTAAATGAGTCCGGAGAAGACAAAAAATAATTACCAAAGTGACTCCTGACAATGATCACCAGAATAATTTTGTGACATGAAACTTTATTTGAAGTATTCGACAACTTTTGTTTCTTCCGTTAATAATAAGTTATCATATGGCTTTTAAGTAAGCCATGTCCGACTTTGACAGTCATTATGAGGACCTTTCCATTCTCTGACCCTGACAAAGAAGTTTTTATTTTTTTTAAATGAAACAACAGTGACTTTTTTCTGTCGCGCAAATCACTAACAACGTATTTAATATTCGTAGAAGTGCGATCAACAACGGAATCTTTTACTTCTTGTTTAATAAAATAGCCTGACAATGTTTCGGTTTTGAATAGTTGTACACGCCACTGAGGTCGACGTGTGCTTCGGGGTTGCGCTCGGGCGAAGGATCCAATCTCGCATGGTCTGGTTTGATCCAGTGGTGTTCAATCTATCGTACGCATATCCACAGAGGTACAGGGAGTTGTCTCAAAGTGTACACATCCCACAGACTACATACTGACATGTTTATGTTATTATACTTGTTGATAATTATTATTACAGTTTACATATTTACTTTTACAATATCAAATCTTCTTTTTCCTTGCTTCAGTAACATTTTACATAATTCATTACTATTACCATTGCATGTACTGTGTACTAATAATTTATTTTGTATATATCAATCATAGATTTTTTCTATTTCTTATAGCCTACATGTGTATATTAATTGCAATGCAGTTTGAAGGTACGAATGTAAAAAAAAATATATATATATATGTATTTTGGACGTACACTAGCAAAAAAGGTTTTTATTAAACATACGGCGAATGCCAGGTTAATCCATGGCGAAACCTCATGCCTGTCTTTCTAATACAGTATTTTAACGTGTGCAATTTCAGTTTTAGGATATAAGAACTAGTTAAAATTGTATATAGAAACACTTTTTGTAATCATATTTTTTAAGATAAACCTCCACAGTTGCTCAGTGCTAGCGCGCTTGGCTTTTAAGCCAGGGGACCAGGTTTCAAATCTCGGACGATCCACCCTAAATTTATAATTTGTGTTGGAGCAGCCAGTGGTCCAGGCAACACGGGGGTTTTCTCCGGTCCCCCTGAGACATACCAACAATTCTCCTCCTCCATCATCATCATCATCATCATCATCATCATCATCATCATCAGCAGCAGCAGCAGCAGCAGCAACCATGTGCAATGCAGACCCACCACCTGTCTGGATAGTCTCTGACAAAATAAGTGACGTACATTTCTCGCACTAGAGACATCTAGCCTATGAACCACGGTCGTAGAGTCAGGGCGAATAACGGCAATTTAAAGGCCATGCTAATTGAAAAACAAAGTAGAACAGTAGCCAACAGAGTGGCAACCGCAAACTTACAGAAATACTTACTTACTTATTGGCTTTTAAGGAACCCGGAGGTTCATTGCCGCCCTCACATAAGCCCGCCATTGATTCCTATCCTGAGCAAGATTAATCCAGTCTCTATCATCATATCCCACCTCCCACAAATCCATTTTAATATTATCTTCCCATCTACATCTCGGCCTCCCCAAAGGTCTTTTTCCCGCCGGCCTCCCAACTAACACTCTATATGCATTTCTGGATTCGCCCATACGTGCTACATGCCCTGCCCATCTCAAGCGTCTGGATTTAATGTTCCTAATCATGTCAGGTGAAGAATACAATGCGTGCAGCTCTGCGTTGTGTAACTTTCTCCATTCTCCTGTAACTTCATCCCTCTTAACCCCAAATATTTTCCTAAGCACCTTATTCTCAAACACCCTTAACCTATGTTCCTCTCTGAGAGTGAGAGTCCAAGTTTCACAACCATACAGAACAACCGGTAATATAACTGTTTTATAAATTCTAACTTTCAGATTTTTTGACAGCAGACTAGATGATAAAAGCTTCTCAACCGAAAAATAACACGCATTTCCCATATTTATTCTGCGTTTAATTTCCTCCCGAGTGTCATTTATATTCGTTACTGTTACTCCAAGATATTTGAATTTTTGCATCTCTTCGAAGGATAAATCTCCAATTTTTATATTTCCATTTCGTACAATATTCTGGTCACGAGACATAATTATATACTTTGTCTTTTCGGGATTTACTTCCAAACCGATTACTTTACTTGCTTCCAGTAAAATTCCCGTGTTTTCCCTAATCGTTTGTGGATTTTCTCCTAACATACAGAAATATGATATTTAATATAGGTCTATTGTTTCTCCATGTCTGGTTCGGATTTCTGTTTCTCAACCCGAGGAGAAATAGTACCACATTAGCGGAGAGAGCCTTAAGATTTATTTGCGGTATTATTTTAGTGTAATTCTGCTAAAATGTTGGGAGGCTCGTAAATTTTCAAAGCGGTATATATTTACCTGCTAAGACAGTGACAGCGCACAATTCATTTGACACAACTTTACATAACACAACAGTTTTATTAGTTTGTTATTGCGCTGCCACAGATTTTTTACTTACGGAGACGTGCTATGATTGAGGGTCTTGTACGATAAACATAAGATAATTTACATGTCCTACATTCTGGAAACATTCCGTAAGGATGTAAATTGCATGCTACTTCATTACGTGAGCTTATATTAGCCAGGAGTCAAATCTTAATTGTAAACAACATACTTCAACAATACGATCAAACGCATTTTCAACAAACCTTGTATTTCGTAGTTGGCAGATATAGCTTTATCAGGTAACCATGCAATTACATCGAGATTCGTTGCGGTATTAGTTTGTTAAGACAATATACAGAAAAAGGAAGAGAAATAGTGAAGTCAATGTGTGTATTTTAATTAAAATTTAAAATGTTTTTGTGTAACTTTCCGAAATACTATTATTATCAATTTGTGTGTGGATTTGTAAATGGAATTGAAAGGAAATTCATGAAGGCCAAATTGATCTTAGATCTCCTCCTGTTTTCGAACGAAGCTTTTTTATTTTCATGGAATGTGAATATTCAAAACAAGAGGTATAGGCCATTCGTTATCTCATGAAACCTACTCGCGCGTCAGGGGAAGAAGAAAGTGGACTGAGAAGCTTTTCTCCCTCGCTACGCTTCTACTTGTAGCAAACGAGCTCACTTATCCCCACCATAAGGTTCTTACTATATGCTATGGCGCACGCAAGCATTAAATGCTTAAATCAAATTTTGGGTTCACGAGATAACGAATGGCCTATATATCGGACCTCCGAAATAACACAACTTTATAAAGAGTTCATCCGTGATGCGAAAATAGGAGCACGTTGCCCAGTGAGTAGTGAGAGGATAATAGGCCCATTTTAAGCAAACTATTAATGCCCACAAGCATATGAAAATAAATGTGACCCTTGCGTTAAATCACCTATAACAGCCGAGAGTCAAGCTGCCACTTTCGTGATCGAGAGACAATTCAATCACACACATATACTGTCAAAGAACTTCCTTAGACTTACGTTTATCCATTGCACTGTCGTATAACTGAAGAGTACATGTTTCAGGCATCTTTCTGAGACGTATCAAGCCGACACTTACCTGAAAAGAATAAATAAATAGATATATTAATAATAATAATAATAATAATAATAAATGTATCAAGCAAGTTGTTTCAGTATATTATCGTACATTTAGTGTAAAATTTACACTGGTCAGACAGTGATAAATTAATAAACCGTCTCTAAAACTACGAAAACTTTAGACTTGGATGCTGTTGGTACACCTTACTATCAGGACCACGTATGTCAGGAGAGTGAAAAACATCTGATACATAAGAATCCCGAAGTGAACTGAATAAAGAGTGCGCGTCAGTTTTGGGCAGATTGTGTGGAGTAGTCACGCATGAAGTGTCCAACACAGGTTATCATTAGGGTCTGGACTTTTAAAAAATGCACATGCGCATATGCAAGTGCATATTTCGAGGATTATTGGCGTTATTGTATATTCTAAACATAACAACATAATATTTCAACATATATGTTTGAAGTTAATTTCAAAAGGCCTAGTCTCTAATAATTTAGTTTGCCTGTGATTTGGATATCCCTTGCCAATTGCTATTTCCTAGCAGGGCTTCTATAGCCCTGATTTCCTAGTCTCCGAGTAACGGGACTTTGCTTTTACCATTTACAATCCAAAGAACTAGATAGGCTACTTCGAAAGGGAGGGGGCTGGTAGGATTATCCTGCATTCCTTTGACCATCATAGCAGACAGTAGCCCTAACCCTAGAGGGTTGATCATGATAGATCTTTTCAGCTAATGTGTTACTTTTTTCTTTAAGCTTTCGTTTACGAATATGCCTAAAGATAGTTCAAGCACTGCGTATTTAAAAAAAAAACAATGGATGTCGGATAATAGTGACCATTCAACGGATGGTGTGTCGTGTACTGTTAAGTTTCCTAAAAGAAAGTGAAATGTGAGAAGAAATTTCAGCTTGAACAACAGTCAAGAACTGCTGCACATACTGCCGCAAAGGAGAGGCATAAGAATACCACACCACAACTAACTAGTACTACTCCTTACACAGGTCAAAGCAAAGTCATCTGTTAATACATTTTTGGTGCTTATTTTCACACTTTTTAGGGCACAGTTGCATGCATTTTTTAATGTTTTTATTGCTTAAAGATCCGGTATGCATTTCCGAAACTTTGGAGATAAGCTTCAGCACACTGTGGAATACCCATTAGTCTTCTTTTAAACACAATCACAGTGAAAGCCTAAAATCTCATAAACTTATTAATTGCATTCTAAACTACTTTAATGCCTTTCGGAAAGTGCTGTTGAATGAAATCAAACTCTAAATTTCCATTTGAGAAGATTGAAGTGATTTGCAGTGGATTTTCGTTAAATCAGCAGGCAAATTATAACTGCCACGGACTAAATGGATGGAGGAGATTCGTAAAACTATGCACCGTAAAGAATTGTCAGGAGACTGGGGAGACAGAACAGATTGGAGAAGAAAAAAAAGCTATAGGCCTAATTATAATTCATCTCATTTCACTATAGTAAAAATCAGAGTTTAAGCCACAGTAGCATTTTGCTACTAAAAATGCAACAAACTTTGAATATAAATGTGCAAAAATGAGACAACCACATTGGATTTCAGAAACGAAGATGGTAATGGAGAAAATGAAATCAGAGATGTCTGAACTAATCTGAATTTAAATGAAATGCTAATGCCATGTGCAATGTTGAAGAAGGTAGTGAGCAACAGAAGTTCAGGAATTGATTTCAAAGAGTTGGTGCAATTAATGTAAGTTAAGTGAACAATTCCTGCTAATTGAGTTATATAATTCCATCGCATACTGTAAATTGTGAGCGAGGATTTAGTTGCATGAATCTTGTAAAAACTGGAATTAGATATCGACTTTCAGTAAAAAGAGTTAGGACTCTGCTAATAATAAATCTTAAAGGGCCTACTAGTAAAGAATTTCAATGTTTAGAGTGCCCATAAAATAACATATTTTAATGTGATGTAAATTCAGCAGTAATTGATTCAAGACATACCTACGTCTAATGATTTACTTACATAAGTATATCTAGAGTGTGGTAAGATGGGTTGAAAGCATTAAAACTCCAACAAACAAATTACATAACTTTTTGTTTCTGCATACTTTATTAGTTTTATCTTTCTGCATAATTATGTATATTATCGCACAAGCATTTCGCAATTTGCACAAATATAATTTTTCATTTGTGCATTTTTTTTGCGTCAATTATTTATTTTCTAGCTTAAACCCTGGTAAAAATCAGAGTAATGCCAGCAATCACAGTGATTCAATTGTGGCTCCCTCGACTAAGCAATAAATAAAAAAAAAAAAAAAAATACAAGCTGCGGCCTCTTCCACTATACTACAGCAACAATTCACCTCACTGTATTATCAAGAACATACTATTTTCTGTGCATTTCGAACTGGAGGATGTAGGTAACGTACAAACCACGGACGAGTCATTGAACTGAAGCACTGGTAATTCCAGCTGTCCCAGGTGGCTTTAGTTGAGGAGAATGGTCCAGAAATGAAGTAAGTATACGTGGCAAATGCAGTATATTGCTTGACCTTGAGCCGCCAGTTCGAAATGCACAGATAATAATATCAGCACTGGTAATTCCAGCTGTCCCAGGTGACTTTAGTTGAGGAGAATGGTCCAGAAATGAAGTAAGTATACGTGGCAAATGCAGTATATTGCTTGACCTTGAGCCGCCAGGTCGAAATGCACAGATAATAATATCAGCACTGGTAATTCCAGCTGTCCCAGGTGACTTTAGTTGAGGAGAATGGTCCAGAAATGAAGTAAGTATACGTGGCAAATGCAGTATATTGCTTGACCTTGAGCCGCCAGTTCGAAATGCACAGATAATAATATCAGCACTGGTAATTCCAGCTGTCCCAGGTGACTTTAGTTGAGGAGAATGGTCCAGAAATGAGATAAGCACACGTGGCAAATGCAGTACATTGCTTGACCTTGAGCCGCCAGTTCGAAATGCATAGATAATATCAACAATCGCAAGTCATTTAACGGCGGCCATATTCGATTAAGCAGTAGACTGGTACATTATCTACAATCACATTCATACAGCTGCGGCACTTTCGACTAGGAAATAATTCATCCCACTGTATTAACAAGGACAGACTAGTATCAACAATTACAGCGATTCAACTACGGCAACTTCAACTGAGCAATAACTAACGCCGACAATCACAGTTATTCAGCTGCGACACTTTTGACTAACATAATTCACTTCATTCTACTAACAAGAACAGAGTACCGGCAATACCAACTATCAGTCGTTCAGATGCGGCTCCTTTGGCTAAGCAATAATTCACGTCAGGCAAATAAGTTAATAACAATCACAGTGATTCTACTTCGACATCCTAAGCAATTACCTACCGGTAATACAGATATCTGTGATATTGAACACTTGCCATAGGTAAATAAAAATTATAAAAGATTTTTCACTCACATATAACTATATAAAAATGATTCATACAACAATATTGCACGATTTTAATTATGAACATACAGCATAAAAATGTTTGTTTTATTAGTAAGTGAAGGCTCGTAATGTGTCTTTTAAAATGTTTTTAACTTTTTAACTTAATTTAAGTCTTTTAGCATTTACCTTTAACATTGTGTTAACAATTGCACTCTACTATATTACAATCAAATGCCTTACAAATGAGATTAACATACTGAAAATTACATTATTTGATGATGTCACAATGATGACGAAAACGTTCATACAAATTGTAAAATATATAATATAAAGAGTTCTTACTTACTTACTTACTTATTTACTTACTTACTTACTGGCTTTTAAGGAACCAAGAGTTCTACTCTATGATATTATATGTTAAGTCAATGATGGAAATATAATAAAACATTTATTTTATATTGCTTAGAGACTTAACTGGACACTTTCAAAATGAATTACAAATTGAATTTAGGGATTTTGAAAATTAAATTGACACGAAAACCGCACACGCTATTGAAATATACCAGAGGGATAAATTATTCTTTATTAGATTTCCTATCGATATGGACAAAAATCACGATCCTACTCGGAAAAGTTACCGAATAAGAGATTGTTAAACATTAGAGGGGGTTAACATATTTTTTCCGGAAAAACTATGCACTTTTCATCAATATGATATTATAGTTTTTTGTTACATACAACATGGGCTATTCGCTCTGCAAATCTGCAAGGCTATTTCAGTTTCATCCTGTATACACTCTCAATCATGCAATATTCATTGTGTATGTAAGATCGTTTCAGAGCCGCTAGTGCTAAAAAGATCTCACGAAATGCAGCGGATTTAGAATCACGACATCCTTCAAAAGGAAAAATGGCTTCAGTGTTTCGCCATTCTTATTTACAGTTTTATTTGAAAACAAAACTATGGAAATCAACGCTCGTCATTCAGCTGATGACAAACATTTGGCTCATTAGGAGAGTTTCCAAAGGAAACACGTTCGGTCTTTCAAAACGGTCACTGGCGTTTGTGTGTTATGTACAAGCATATACTACGTGTTTTTGAAAGCGATGGCCCCTCTTCATAGTTCTCATATGTTGTACAAAAAAAAAAAATGCTCGAGAACTTTTGAACAGTATACGTAATCTAAATTCTGATTTAAGAAAAAATCACCGTTCAGCCAAAATTACGGCTAATTTTTCATATACCGTAATAAATAATAACATCGTAATGACCGGCTTCCCATGTGTTCTATCGTACAGAATTTCTGTTTTCGTCAAATTGTAACATAATAGTTCCGAGAACGTTTTTGGAAAAGAAACCTTTTGGCACTGGCCAATATGTTGCAATCAATATATTTAACGTCAAATGCCAGAATTTATGCAAAATACAATGATTATGTACTCATATTTAATGTGGATTTAGGTCTACAGGGTAAGACAAAACACCCATTTTAATAAATTTATTACCGTGCCAAACAACAGTATTGGGATAGACACGAGTCGTGGTCAAATGAAACTCACTCGAGCAAATTTATAAATAATGATAGATGCAGAAAGACCACCGGATGCATTAATGCAGTAGGTTTCCTTAGAAAAAGTCGCCATATGCATTCGCACAGGTGTCCCATTGTGTAGGATACAGTCAGCTGGAAACATGAGTACAATAGAAGTAATCTTCATAGGCATTCACACAGACGTCCCATGGAGTGGGAAGGCGTCAGACCTAAGCTGCTTCTTTCAGCACTGCGGCCTTCATTTCATCATCTGTAAGGAATCTGTGCCCCTTTACAGTTTTCTCTAACGATCAGAACAAATGAAAGTCATAAGGTAGGAAATAGGGGCTGTAAGCTGAAAGATCCAAAGGCTTCTGTTATTAACAATTACTGAATCATAGCTAGGTGGTTACCTTTGCACGAATTTAAAGTAACACTAGCCATGTTATAACAACCACCTGATATACATACTTCTTGTGCATGGTCCGTGGACGGTCGGTCGCTCCATAGCTCGATAGGTAGGTGGTTACCTTTGCACGAATTCAAAGTAACACTAGTCATGTTAACAACCTCCTGATGTACATACTTCTTGTGCAAAGTCCGTGGACGGTCGGTCGCTCAATAGCGACCGACGGTCCACGGACCTTGCTTCTTGTGTAGAGAACCAAACTGTTTGCGATTTCTCTAGAGCAGCGGTCATCAGCACAGTGCACCCTCTGGCTAGTGTCTCTTACCCGCGGATAAGACATTGCACTGGTGTGCATCCGTGGCTATTGGCGGGTATGCTCTCTCCCTCTTCCTGCTGCACGACGGGGCATATTACGATGCACTGCTTACCCGTTATCCATTTCAGCGAGTGCTGACGACCACTGCTCTAGAGTCTAACGTAAGCAAGGCGCTATCACACCACATTCCGCGTTATCATACCACTTGAGGCGGGAAACGGGTTTTATTTGATCATGCTTCGCAGCAGGTTTTTACTTAGAAATACATACGGTAATGTCATTCATTGCTTAAGGCCTATCTATTGGTTCTAAAGAGCAGAACAGGGAAGAGAAGAATTTACAGTCATGGTACTTTTAGCCACGGTGCTAAGTTTTCATTTGAAATACAGCAATACGGAGCAACTGTACTCATTTTTTATAATGAAAGTCGTTTTAGAGTAGCCTATGCATCTTTAATTTAATAAATTTGTAGAGTTTAAGAATATGTTTACATACATACATAGTCCACACCTGTGGAGTAACCGCTAGCGCGTCTGGCAGCAAAACCAGGTGGCCCGGGTTCGATTCCCGGTCGGGGCAAGTTACCTGGTTGAGGTTTTTTCCGGGATTTTCCCTCAACCCAATGTGAGCAAATGCTGGGTAACTTTCGGTGCTGGACCCCGGACTCATTATACCCACATTATCACCATCTCATTCAGACGCTAAATAACCTAAGATGTTGATAAAGCGTCGTAAAATAACATCTAAAAAATACATACATATAGTACTACATAAAACACAATAAAACTACACCCAAGCATCGGTAATCCGAATGAATTAGGATGAGAACCTAGTCGGATTAGTAATGTTAAGAATATCCGAAATCTTGTTTCTCAAAATGTATTACTTCATGTTCATACTCCCTCTTTACGCCGTGTAGCGTTATTTCTTTTAACATGGAACGTTTAGACCTAAATGTGCATCTATTTGGGGAAGTGTATACGTTACCATTTATATGACACTACAAGCATTTTGCTCCTTAGCGGCAGCGGTCCGATGAAGCCGTAACATAGCATGAAAGATTATACGATAAATA